>NC_054541.1:11777667-11816123 GCF_017654505.1 Polyodon spathula | reverse complement strand
GTGGCGCCCGATCAGCCCTGCCACCTTGGGGTTCACGCTTCGACCTGCAACGGGGAGGCAAAGTGACAGGCTGAGCTACACTCAAAATGTACTGTTATAGTAGAGAATGTGGCACATCAGAGGTGGCATTAGAGCACAGTGGGAACACATATCAGAAGAGAACAGAAGAAGGCAATGCATCACAAGGTTAAACAGGGCTCCCAAATCTCAACACAGCACCAGAGGCAGCTCTCAACTGGGATTACAGCACATATTAGCCTGAGAGCGGTGTTGAAAGCTCTCCAGAGCCTGAGTGCTACATGCCAGGCAGGAATGCTGTGAAAGGAATCTGAGAGGAATAGCTGCTGGCTGAATAATAAAGAAGTGCAACTGCTGGGACAGCACGTGAAAAGAGCAGATGAAGACGGTACTTGGCGAGATAAGTATGTGTGTGTATGTGTGTGTGTGTTTCTTGTACTCTACTTGTAATGAAACCCTTCAAGTTCACAAAGGAATGCAGGTAAACACCTACTCAGAGACATGTCTTGCTTGGACAGGTAGCTACAGATGTTTGTTCCTTTTTATTTTCTAAAATCACTTGAGCGTTACTTTTAACAGTAGCACCACAAAGGTTAACTGGTACAAAACAGAATGTGGGTAGACTTCACTTCGAATGTTATAGTGATCTCAAACTGTAGTTTTTGAGTCACTGCATATGTCTAGTTGAGAGGCAACTATATACAAATGATTACCCTTTTTTTGTAACTTTCTTTTTTTGTCTTAGGGGCACAGAGTCCATGCCAGACAGTGCCAGACAGTGCCAGTTGGACTCACCAGCCATGCTCTCCACTGCCAGCTGAAGCCCCAGGTTGTGATGAGGGCTCAGGACCCAGTGGTTGCTTGTGGCGGTGATATCAAACACCAGCCATCCATCCTCAGCAGCCCAGATCACCCTTGAGTCCAGGAGAAACAGCTCAGACTCCCTGAAACATACACACACGACGTGATATAGACAATGACCTGTAAACACATCACCCACACACACACGATATAGACAATGACCTGTAAACACATCACCCACACACACACAATATAGACAATGACCTGTAAACACATCACCCATACACACACAATATAGACAATGACCTGTAAACACATCACCCACACACACACGATATAGACAATGACCTGTAAACACATCACCCACACATACACAATATAGACAATGACCTGTAAACACATCACCCACACATACACAATATAGACAATGACCTGTAAACACATCACCCACACATACACGATATAGACAATGACCTGTAAACACATCACCCACACACACACGATATAGACAATGACCTGTAAACACATCACCCACACATACACGATATAGACAATGACCTGTAAACACATCACCCACACACACACGATATAGACAATGACCTGTAAACACATCACCCAACACACACACAATGACCTGTAAACACACACCACACACACACGATATAGACAATGACCTGTCACCCACACAACACGATATAGACAATGACCTGTAAACACCACCCACACATACACAATATAGACAATGACCTGTAAACACATCACCCACACAACACGATATAGACAATGACCTGTAAACACATCACCCACACATACACGATATAGACAATGACCTGTAGACAATGACCTGTAAACACATCACCCACACACACACAATATAGACAATGACCTGTAAACACATCACCCACACACACACAATATAGACAATGACCTGTAAACACATCACCCACACATACACAATATAGACAATGACCTGTAAACACATCACCAACACATACACGATATAGACAATGACCTGTAAACACATCACCCACACACACACGATATAGACAATGACCTGTAAACACATCACCCACACATACACGATATAGACAATGACCTGTAAACACATCACCAACACACACACGGGTTACAGACACTGACCTGCAAACACATCTGGCTTTAACTCATTATATATACACAATCTGCAAACATGATGCCTGTAATATAATACCCAAAATACTGTGTTACCTGTATTGTATTGTTGCATTCATTTTCTTGAATGTTACTCATTTAGTCATTTGATGTTCTCCCCCCCCAAAAGAAGTAAACCTGGCAGGACTTCCCCCTGTCAATCTACACAATGACTTTATTTCTACATGCTTACATCTGTTTCTATATTTTTTCAAGCATGTGTAACAGTATTCATTTAGCTCTCAATGTTGCTTCCTGGAACACGATGAGTCCACGACGCAGCCATTGCATTCTGCACCAGGTTTCCTCTTCAGAACTGTAATTCGAACTGTCAGTATGATTTATATGGGGTCTGAATGTTGCCGTCTGTGTTTGTCTGCAGTGACAAAGCAAGATATTTTGGTTGCTTCCTGGTTAAAGAACTACTTTAAGACAAACAGCAGGGTCACCCTAGTTCATGAGACTGACTGTGTGTGGTGCTGGAGTCCCTCAGTGCATTTACCACAGGAAATTCACAGTTATTCTGCCATTTTAAATGCCTGTCCCATGCATTTATTGTGCGTTTCTATAGTTAACCGCCGTGCTCTGCCATGGTTTACTGTGATCTGATATTGCTTTGCTATGCTTTTACAACAGTAAACTTTTATGAAGAGATTGGAGAAGCAAGATAGGGATGGCAAACCCAGACTAACAAACTGGGAGAGAAATGAGAGAGAGACGGGTTGTCCCAAACACACCTGAAGGAAAAGCATTTCCTAAAATTGTGATTAAAAAAATAAATACAATAACTAGAAATGTTTTTTTTTTTTTTTTTGTGAATGCTGTCATAATTTTGTTTATGGAAATATTATAACAGAAAGATTTTAAAGTATGTATGCCTGAAGATGGAAAATAAAATAACAAAAGAAGTAAAGAAAGAAAGACTGCTAGGGACAAAGAAAACACGAATTAAGATATAAAGATTAAACAAGATGCCCTTGCTGGGGAACCCTAAATATCTACAGAAAGAAAAGAGAGAAAAAGAGCAAGGTGCCTGTGGTGTGAGAAAGAGTGATGAAGAGGAGGGACAGCTACAGGCTGAGCAGCAGCTTGGACGCCTGGTGGCTGAACCGACTGTGTTCACCCGTCCAAGGGGAACACTACATTTTCTTAATTGACAATAATGGGCTTCTAAACAGCTGTTAGTTTCACACAGAAAAAGAGATGTGATTAATCACCAAGAGGAATTCTGTGGGAGCGGCTGAACCAAGAGAGAGAGAGAGAGAGAGAAGAGAGAAAAACTAGGGAAGCTGAGGCAAGTTCAGAGGCCGCTGTGGCGCCCATCAGTGACGTCTTTTCTACAGCAACCTTGCACAATCAACAACTGGTGTGCTCAGAGGAATCTGGGTCAGCCTTGTCTCTTACGTTAGCTACAATTGAGCAATGATTTTCCTAACTCTATTGACATGTCATATACTGCAGTGCAATGGGGAAAGAAGATCAAGTGCTAAGTCGCACACACACACACCGAGTGAGTGGCTGAGATGGGTAACGGGTAATAAGATTTTTGGCAATACTGTGCTGTAGCACTGTTTCACATTTAAAAGAAGTGAATTAAGATATACTGAATGCTCTAATACAGCACATCTTAGGGTCAAGGGTGACCCATTCCATACCCATTAGAGACCATATCACAATAACCCTCTCTCTGTTTTACACTGAGCTTTTGTCTGCTAAATAAATAAAACAGATTCCCCACTTAGGGCAGTGCAGTCATTCATCCACACCTGTTGTGCTCTACCTGCACAGGTCATGGAGGAGTAACCTGTACAAACCTCTCCTAGTACTGGAGCAGACAGGGTCCACTGTAGCAAGATGAGGAGAACCAGTCCCTGCCGGTTTTGCCTCTCTAACCTGCGGGTGAGCCAGAGCCAGTGCGACACTCCCTCTGGAATCCCCTTCCCACAGCCAGGACATGAACCTGTGCTCCCCTGACTGTAACCATGGCATTGTGCTTTTACAGGTCTCTCTCACCTGTCGGGGTGCTCCTCCAACACTTGGTAGATGCTGATGAGGAAGGTCTCATTGTGGACTTGCTCATGGATGAAGTCCTTGTAGATGCGGAACTCCGCGGCAGTGACGGCTTCACCCTCGGGGATACGAGACAGGTCGAAGAGGAACTCTCGGTGGTGCCGGCGCACTGGCAGAAATTCCTTATCATGCTCCACTGGAAAAAGCAAAGACAAAGGCAGAGGTGAAGCACGGGAAGAGACAGAGAATAGGAGAGCACCCTGTGAGCTGACAGAGAGATTCAGCCCCTTTTAAAAATGGTCTTGAGCTAGCTTTACCTCTCATCTGGACCTAACAGAACACTGGATGAAAGCCACTTCCGTGAAATCTAATTCAGGTCAATCCGATGATTATTTGCTTCTGTGGTGCCTTTGCTTCCTTCCGTTTTGTTATTTTGCTCCCTCTCCCCTTGCCCCCCGCTTATCCAGATCGCTGACCTGCAGCTAATTTACGGATAAGCTTTGCCCCTGGAATCACCATCTGCTTGACCCTTAGCGCTAATCACCTTGCCTCCTTGTCAGCAATTCTGGAGCTGGGCAAGGTTAGGTCTGATCCCGATTTGTATGGGAGACCTCCAAAGAATCACATCCCTACTGTAGCAGTGTTTGAACTGGAAGCTTCAGACAGGATCACACAGGCTCCGCGTTATCTCGGCCCGTGGAGCCCAATTACCACAATTATTCTGGACTGTGGGCCCAGCACCACCAATGTTAGATCTTATAGATAATAGTTTTACATATGCTTTGATCGGAACAATATCTTTATACACCATATGTTTTTAAAATCCATCCTCATAATGGTAAAATATGCGAGAAACAGCGTACCTATCGAATAGCATTTCACATAAGATTAGTTTAACAGGAAAATCAGCGCTATTTCTCCTTCATTGGAAGTGAAAGCTCTGAGCCATATATTGGCGCAAGCCTTTCACAGCCCACTGCCTCTCGCACAGAGACGAAACTAAAGGGCAGATTGTCTCAGGGTCCACTTTCTTTTGTCATTTCCATATTCACTATTATGTTTGTGTATTTTATTTTTGTATTCCATATTGTGGTAGTGTGTTGTTAGTCTACCTACCAAGAGTACAAAATTACTGAACCGCTATATATGAGATGCGAATGACTGAATCACTTCACAGTTCTGCATGGTTAAAATAACCTTACCGATGAAATAGGATCACCTTAATGATTTTGAGAACTGAAAAGCTGTTAACTGTTTTTGCACTTTACTGAGCAGTAAGTTGTCTATTCACTAATCTATACCCCATTGCACAGTACAAACAATGTATCTAGACAAGCAATAATGAGATATTGTAAGTACACAGCAACCAGAATTGTATATAAAGTATGTGCTTTATCTAATAGATATTGGGTTTACTGAAAATGTTACATTTTGTTGTTTAAAAACAAGGCTTTTAAAGAGATTATTTTCAATTTTTTTTTTTCAACTCCAAGTATAGGGAATCTGCCCTTTAACCCTTGGGCACCACCAAAAATTTTACAAACCCAGTGCCAGTGGAGGATCAGACAGTTTTCTGGTGTGCTGCTCTAAAGATTCATAACTTTAAAGATTTAGAAAATCCATGGGAAGGAATCCATAACCAAAAAGACTGGTAGACAAGCACGTAGTCATATGGCTGAGACATCAAACAAAGTTCAAGTGTACTCTGCACGGGCCTTAAAGATTAAAGGAAACCTGTTCTCCAGCGGAATTCTCATAAAGACAAAACGATAAATACAAATCTGGCCTGTTCTGGCAAATGTCATTTGAAAAAAAAACAACTTCAAATTCCTCAGCCCACATAAACAAATACCTAGACATCACTTGAATATCTTCCTAATAAGTCACAGGAAGGGTTATCTTTCTGATCCTGCAAAATCTCTCTTGTTCCCATCCCCCCGAATCTCTCTTTCCATCTCTCTCTTCCACACGAGCAGCCTGGCACAATAACAGCACTGTCTGTGGAGAGCAGAGCGAGGCATGGATCTCATTACCTTTCAATAGGGACTGAGCAAAGAGGAATCCTGGGTCTCTGTTCCTTATTAGTGGAGGTTTGTGCTTATTGTCCAGTCTTCCCAAAGCACTCACATTGTTTATACACTGCCTTCACTTAAGGACTGGACTGCCCCAGTTCAATATTCAGAGTTCCCATTGGGATAGACAAAAAGGTGGGTTCCTTAGAATGAAACAGCCAGCTTTTCAGATATCAATGGCAATTCATTCTTAACATCTAGGTAATGCAACTAAGCTTTTGCTGTGTAGCAACACCACGTGGTTTGAGGATTAAGATGGGTTTTTCCTATGCCTCTGTCCTTTACCACAGCTATAACAAACAATTATATTATTGATGGGAAACCACAGCCTTTGTTATCACATAGCCACCTAAACTAATCATCTCAATGATTCAGACAATGCCCTCCCTTGTCAGATCAATGAAAAACAACTGCAATTACAATGGTATGTAAAGTAACACCCTTTGGATTAATGTCATTTTAATATGGGCTCAATGAAGTCATTCATTTTTCGAGACAACTGTAGAAAAGTAATCCTTTAATGGTTGTACATGAAGCGCATTCTCTTCTAAAAGCTTTCCATGTGCTACTTCCCCACTTTGTGCACTTGTGGAGAACAACAGCCAATGCACTGTAACCTGCAAGTTCAAAGCTACAATGCAAAGATACCTTGAGAAGCTTTTGCAAGTGGAAACAATGTGCATGCTTATATTTCTGCACTGAAGAATTCAGTTAAACAGCCCAGGTTTTGGTGGATGTCTTCAGCATACAAATTGGAATGACCCACATCACTGAGCCAGTGTTATCACCTGCAAAGATCTTCCAGCTTTGGTGCTCTCAGGGTCGTTCCATTGACAGACTGACGGACTGACACTGCGTCTAGGGGCTCTGCTCTCTGAAATGCCAATAAAAAATAATCTCTCTCCCTAGCTCTGGAGTCCCTCTGGCCTGGCCCCACCCCAGCACAGGCTGCAGGTGCACCAGCCTCCGGGAAACAAGGACCTGTTATCCCAGCCGATAAAACAACAGGCCCCTTAATCCTTAAATCCTGCCTCCACATTAGAAGCCCTTTATCTGCATTTCTGAGAACAGCTGGACACAGCTACAGGCATGTGGAGTAACCCCCCTCTGCCTAAAGGAGCTTGAATGCTTTGTAGTCAGCCGTGGTGGATCTCCGGGTTCGAGTCCCAGATCACTCCCTCTTGACCTCCTTGTGCCTCTTATTCCTATCAGGAAGAAACATCGGACTTCCACGGGAACAGAGATTTCAGTCAGGCTTCCCAGAAACACATGCATATTTCCCTGTAAAGGTTCGGACTAAGACCGCTAGATAACGGTCCAGTTAGGTGCATATGTAGTTATGTCTTCCCTAATTCTTTCTTTTCTGCTTTTTGTTTCTCTCCATCCTTCATCATGCCCCTTCACTCCCTCTCCGTCATCCTCCTTTAATACCTTCCTTTCTCTCTTACCCTTATTTCCTCGTCTGCCATCCATAACTTTAAACATTCACTCTTAAGACGGTAAGCCAGTTCAAACAGACAGCCCCCCTCTCTCCCTCTCCCTCTCTATTTTTCTCCCCCCCTCGAAGCCCATTAGTAGGGTATGGCAGTAATCAGAAGCTCAGCAGGAATGCAGTTAAACACAAGTGAGCACGTTTATTGCTTCCTCTGAGAGGAAACAAGCAGCCATCAGCAGTGCTGCCCTACCTGTGTTAAATAAACATTTAGTGGAGAGTTAGGCTTTAAATCGCTGGCTGGAGTAACCTGATCTCCCATGCCTGCATGCAGTGCTCTGACCTGTAACTTAAGGACTCTTCCAACCTGATCTCTAACCTCTCATTCCCAGCCCTGCACTCTTCTGCACTGTTAGAGCTTTGGCTTTGATGCTGTGCAATGAAGGGAACTGGGATCTCTCTCCTAATGCGAGGTAGTAGAATGACTCTCCAGACCGTCGGTGCAAAGCCACCATGCATCTTGTATCTGATCTCAGGTGAAGAGACTGTTACTAATCCATCGGTTCATGAATAATACTGAGACCAGCAGTCATGTGCCCTAAACTCCCACACTGCTTTCTAATGCTATTCAGTGTTTAAAAAAAAGACCTAACTGTTCATGATGACTGTTTTAAGCTTTGGAAACCAGACGTTGTCATCTCTATGCAAGGGGGACCTCAGTTGAACTTCGCTTTGGTATGTAGTGTGAAGAGTGGATCACACTGCTGCTGCAAACGAACCTCTACAGCAAACACGTTATCAAGCTGTAGGACAGGGTAATGATGAATGCTGCTTAATAGCTGCCTGCCCTCCTGACCCCAGTGTCTCCAGGGCAGTCTGGGCTGGCTCCCAGCCAGGGCTGTTCTGACACTTCCCTAGTCAGTGGGCTCCGGCTCAGTTTCCAGACACTTCAGCTCCAGTCGGGCTGACAGAACACATTAGCGCAAGTGTCTGTCCCTGCTCCTCGCACTCACATCTCGCCCCTCTCATTTCCGCATCCCTGCAGAGAAAACACAAACCTCACCTGCTACTTTTAAAAGAAATATTCCAATAATTCTGACTTGAGTATAGCTTCCTTCCTAATAGAATTTGAGTGCAGTATACCACCATGAAATCGTGTATGGTAAAGCATGGCCATTCACTGACTAAATACGGTGGAAGCTTACACGATGACGCAGAGATATTTCAAAGGACTGCCAATGCATGATTACTCCTAGGGTTACATCATAATGCCTTGTCATCTTTGCTGCGGTGTTTGATTTGAATTGCATGTGTTTTACAGGCAAATTGTTCACCTACTTCTATTCATGTTTGAAAAGTGGATTGCAATCTGTCTTTTGTTTTACAACACTGTCATTGTCGAATGTCATTTACGTTTTTTTTAAGAAATGCTTCTTTGCTATCCAGCATTCATTCTCTGTTTAGCTCCATTGCAGGTGAGGGTACAGTGCATTGGTACAAACTACAGCAAAGGCTGGATAGTTACGTAGTTTATCCTTATCCATGAACACTCGATCACTGTGGTTTATATTTCACACACGATGACATCCTTGTTGGTGACCCCTGCAGTGAGTTTGCTCATTCTCGTTCTTGTTCTCGTTCTCTCTCTCTCTCTCTCTCTCTCTCTCTCTCTCTCTCTCTCTCTCTCTCTCTCTCTCTCTCTCTCTCTCTCTCTCTCTCTCTTGCTGGCTTGAGTTATTCCCTGCTTTTCCATCCTTTCATTTAGAAGCAGCTGCCTCCCCACCCAACTGGCAGAGTCCTCCGCTCAGCCCAGCCGCCTCTTATTACAGACTTCTCGGGAATTCAGTTTCTAAGTAAATATTTTCATACATTTTCATAATTTTCACCCTAAACTGAGGGCAGCGTGAACGGCACACATGATTTGCATTTCATCTAAAGAGCTTGTTGTTTATTTAGCTTAATTAAAAGCAGATCTTTATTTTTTATTGCTGTTAAAGTTATTGATTGCCTCCCAACTCACTCCTCTGGGAATCTGAATGATTCTTTGCATCACTCACAGCTGCACTCACTGCAAACCAGTTTGATATTTCCTGCAGAGCGTTGCAGCCCTGAAACTGTGACCCTCCACCCATTCCTGTTATTTGTGGTTGACTTGCACATGATCTGAGCTATGACTGTGGTTTAACTTCACTCCATATGAAGGGTCTAATTGCATAATAAAATGCTGATAGATAATTACTAGTACAGCAGTTAA
Organism: Polyodon spathula; assembly: GCF_017654505.1. Lineage (NCBI taxonomy): Eukaryota > Metazoa > Chordata > Actinopteri > Acipenseriformes > Polyodontidae > Polyodon > Polyodon spathula. Next base: position 11,806,366 of record NC_054541.1, on the reverse strand, counting down.
AATGCAGTTATCATGGGACTGAACTATAATCTAACTTCCTCATCCTTGGCTCAAGCCCCCAGCCACTGTGTCTTCAACTAATACCAAATATAATCTGCATTATTGGGTAGATAAACAGGGTTGTCCAACATACATCCCTGTCTGTCTCTTATCTCTGCCCGTGGTTGATCCACAGTTCATGGACAATGCGTAATAGCAAAAGAAAACATACCAGGACTTGAAACGAATTAGCCACCTTGCGCTTTCCATTGGCCATTTTTCACCAGTGGCTGTCTGTTCATAAGCATGTTCAGACAGGCCCATCGGTGACCATTGCCTAGTGCCACGTGTTATCTACAGATGAGCACTCTCGTCACATAACCCAGGACAATCAATATATTACTTACAGGCATTATTGATCAGTTACTGCTACCAAACATTTAAAATACCCCTGACACACACACACACACACACACACACACACACACACACACACACACACACACACTAGTTGTACTATGTGCTGTATAAACTGTACAAAAGCAATGCAGCTGCTTCCAGGATATGTTGTTCTGTACACACAATGTCTTCTCTATATCAGGTGCCAGGGTTGTGCATCTTACACAGAACATTTTCTTAAGACGGTCTCTTTGAGCAATGCCTCGTGTTTAACTTGGTACCCTGCTTGTTTTATTCATACATAGAAACCTGCCTGCTTATCCATTCGTCATTTAGGCTTGTGCTTTTCACCACACCTTTCTTCCATTGATTCACTTATGAATGAATTAGTTTGCAAATCTGTGTGTCCACTCAGTGATGTTTCCTTCATGTATCAGTTCATTCATCCATTCACTGCTACAATCCTGCGCATTGGGTTAACCACTGTGCTCTGTTCTCAAAGCATGCCAAGCCTGAATGACGAACTCATCTGCAAACGGCTCTGAGACATTTTCACTTGTGCATACAGCTAGTATTCCTATAGCCTTGGAGACCTGGTAAAGCACTGGGCACTGCAGGTTTGCAGGTGTTAATCCAATGCACGTTAAAACAGGTCACATCCCATCATCCTAGCAGCATTGCTTAACCCCGACACCATGACCTCAGGCAGTCCAGCCGCAGGGACCCTGAATGTATTCATTGAGGCCAGTCGACACAAGGCAACACCGAGAATGCAACCGATTCTCAATCTCGTCAAAGCATCCAACCAACCTACAGTAGATCAGCAAACAGCTCAATGCTGGTTGCCATTTGTTGACCACTGTGCAAGCATGCTTAACACATGTCCAGGTCTGGAGTTTATTTTACAGCTCACATGTCTTTTTATGTGCATCCATTGTTTATCGTTGCGATGGAAGAAAATAGGTTTATTTCAAAGTGAAAAAGTAGAAACAGGAAGAAAATGGCGCTGCTAATCGGATTGGGCTTCACAATCTCCTTCTGTAAACACCCCATGATCTGCGCTGAAATCTCCTTATCATAGCAAACCATTCCACATTGACATGCCCTGACAGACTGCACTGCGCCAGGCTTTTACACAGCAACAGGGAAGGAGACTGGAAACTCTTTCTTCCTTCGTTCCAATGCCTGCATTGCTTCTTAAATATGCTTACATTGCTTTAGCCCTGTCTAAAATCTGTAAAAAACAAAAATTGGCAGGTATGCACTGTAGAACATTTTAGTATTTCATCATAGTGGTGGCCCTTGTTTAAAGTCAGTTTCAAATTTTCGATTTGCACAATTCATTTTTTTAAATGATGACAATTCTGAGTGTATTTACTTGTGCAGTACTCCCAGGACAGCTCTGTGAGCATGCCTCTTGGCACACCCTCATTCTCTAGCCCCAAGGCGGGGTGCATGAAGGGGTTAACTGGCAGCACAGCTGTTTCACCCTGGAGGAGCTGGGAAACATCTGTATTGACCTCTGGCTCAGTCCCAAGGGCGGCCTGCGGAGCGCTGGAATGCAAAGCAGCTCTTTGTAGAAAGAGAACACGGGGCAGCCTGCAGCTGTACAAGCCCGCGGCCCGCGCTCGCTGGGCAGAGCACTCCCCAGAGAGCTGCCTTTTCACCCGCGCTCGCTAGGCAGAGCGCTCCCCGGACAGCTGCCTTTTCAACTGGGACAGAACTTCTCGTTTAAATCACCCCTCTGCCTGAAACTCAATCCGAGTCTGGGCTGTGGTAGTACGTTTCTCTTTCCACAGTATACAGAACCTGCTGGACTTCCCAGCAAACCCACACTAGGATGCATGGCAGGACGATGCACTTTTTCTATGGCAGGCATGTCACAAGCTGTATGGGTTCCCAACCTTACATGCATTCTCTCACAGCTAATTTCGTTAATACACTATTCATACCTGGAGGGCTTCTGTTCACAGTCTTTTATAAGGCTTGACATTTTCTTTTTTTCCTAATTTAAAGGCATTACCACAGGCAAAGTCCAATGAAATATGATCTACCTAGAGCTACTGTAAAACACACTACATACATACTGTTCTGTTCCAGACATCAATGCTGTACAAGACAGCCTTAAACCATTTTCAAATGCATTCATAAAATATACAATGCCACAGAGATAGTATTTGCTCACTACTAGTACCGGTACTTGGTTGTAAATACTGGTAGTAAATTACACTTGGCAAATAACTTTGAAAACCAAACTTAACGCTAATGGCAGTCTTGTAGTAATTGGTTGAACTGGTCCATAAAGCTTCACAATAGAAATGGTTACAATGATTACTCAATTGTCTCAAGGCTGTGACTCACTGCCTCTGTTTATTCAGAGTAAACCAGGTACCCAAGCACTTCTTTTTTAACCCTTTCCACCACACTCAACGACTCAACTCATTAAACAGGCTCAGCACGGATTTAGCTTTCTTTTAAGAAAACAACATCAAACTTGCCCTGTTCTGAGAAACGTTCTTTCATCTTTAGGATTTCCAGCATTCAAACAGACTGCAACCCCCTCCCTTCCAGTCTACCCTATCCCCTTGGAACAGCCATCCAATCTTTCCCTTTGATAAAGCTCAAGCAACTACCAGACACCAGGGCTGTGAAGGGCATTGCAAACCAGACCACTTATTTGATTATTGATTTTTAGCAGAAAAAAAAAACAAGATTGTGTGTGTCAGTGTGTGTGTGTGTGTGTGTCTGTGTGTGTGTATGTATGCATGTGTGTGTGTGCGAGAGAGAGAGAGAGAGAGAGAGAGAGAGAGAGAGAGAGAGAGAGAGAGAGAGAGAGAGAGAAGCCGTTCGTTTTGAACCAGACCATCCTTTGTGCACCAAGTCCTTCTACAAACACACCTTTGTCCTTTGTCAGGAGGGAAGGAGTGCTACAGTGAGGAGATGAAACTGGAGAGCGCACATGAATGCAGCTGGGACTGAGCTGGTATGCTTCCCCAACCCGTCCTGACATGCTCTGTGGGCAAGGGAAACAAGCACCAGTAATAACCCTGCTCCCAATGGGAAGGTGCAGCAGCCACATCGCTCACAGCTTCACCTCTACCCCCACGGTGCACTGTGCTCAGGGGGCTGTGGGAATCTTTGCAACTTTGCTAACAGCCTCACAAAAAGCAGAAGCCTATTTTAATTACATAGCCTTCAGGCAAAATACTAACAAAATCACAACAAATACTGACAGATATCCTATCTGCTTTTCAGGTCACGGAAGTAGAGTATACATTTGTTGTGTTTGTTTGTCAGGCAATTTAAATAAATGTGCTATCACCAGCCAATCAGCAAGTCTGATAGTGAGTGCAGCAGCTTCAGAAAGCTGTCTGCTCCAGACAGATTAGATGAAAGAGTCTGCATCAGTCACAGATTCAAAATAAAGAAATGCATTATTACAGAGTCCACTGGAAGCAATAATGTGGATAATTATAAGCCAGCAATGTAGTTTAATAAGGATCGGTTTGGTAAGTTCTTCCAAGAGAGAGCGAAACCGATTTAAACATGTCTCCAAATAAAACAGCGTCACCCTACCTAAAAGCATCAGCTCCCAAGGTGGACACATCCCCGTTGCACTGAGAAACTTTTCAATATATCCAACAAATTAGTTTCCAGTGGCAAGCAGTTTAAAAGTCGCACGTCAAGCTACTGCAAATCTGTGCGATCCAGCACACGGAAAGGTAATGCCAATACATATGAGGCTTTGCTTTCCTTGTTAAATCTGCATTCACCTATATCAGAGAGATGGCCCTCCAATCATGGGGAAGTGCAAGGGTCTAGCTGGACTGAGCTATCCAATGGTCTTATCTAGGCAATCAGGTTCTGTTCCCCTACACAACCTGGGGCATCTATAAACAACTGTAGAATTGGCTCCCTAGTTATTGAGACTACAGATGTTAGCATTGTGTCATTCTGTGTTGATGGCTATTAGCCTATGGGTTTTGGAAACTTGGAAACTTGTGTCCCTTAAAGTGACAATTTTACTGACAGACAGCCTTTGCCTTTACTCTAGAATCGCATATCCTTGCTCCTATATTCGGTGCACACATCACCACTGCAGTCTTAGCTCATCAGTATGCACAGTTAGACCTCAGGCACTTGGCTTGTTGCAATCAAAAGCTGTGGCTGCTGTTCTTGATATATATATCCAGCTATATATATAGATATATATATATATATATATAAAAATATATATAGATCAGTATTCCTGAGCTGTGTCACTGCTGCACCACAGAATAATGGGCAGAACACACTAACTGTTGGATCTGAAGACTTGAGAGATCTACAGCTATCACACATACACAACTGTGCCTGCTAAAGCGCTGATCTGGAGGATGGTACCTTTCTATCAGCACACTGTGCTTTTACATTCACATCTCATGGATGCCTTATATAAGCGCATTGCAGCAACTCGCTCTGTAATTATAGATCTCAAAAACAGACAAACAACAAACAATGAAAAAATGCAGTGGTTTCACAAGTGGGAGTAGCTGCCTTCTCCGTTTCCAAATCATCATCTTCTCTGCTATTCTGAATTTGAACACTTTTAAAGTCAGGTCTGTAGACACTCGTCCACACCAGACTGGAGTTCAAATAAACTGGGGTTCATTTGAATGGTCTCTATATCGCCCACATTGATCTTGCAAACGGAGTCTGTGGACCTTTCCACTGTGCTTTATAAACGTTAATAAGGGAAAAGGCCAGTGATATTAATATGAAGCTCAGGGAAGCAAGTATAAAAATCAACCACTGTTTGAACCACACTTTAAATATGTATATCAAAAACACACAGATAATACAAATAAAACCTAAAAAAAACTATTATCTAGAAAAAGAAGAAGAAGAAGTAAATACAGTAAACAATTCCCTCTACACACTTAAAGCTGCATTGTAATAAGTGTGATATAATACAATGAGGCATGCACTAAAGGGGCAAATGAAATCCAGAGTAGATTAAATGTGCAGAATAGTTGTTCAACTTTGTTTCATGCAGCAACCCCATGGAAATAGTGGCCAAAATTACTAATGGAGCATCATGTTAAATGCATCTATAAAGAAAGCATGTTGCAGATTCTTTATATTTTCAAGGGTAGAAATAAGAGATGCTGTATAGTCTTGTTTTGCTTCAGTGCTTGTCTCAGGGTGCACTATACCATCGCTGCCAAACACCTGAACATTAGGAAAAGCCAACACAGCTGTCAGGGCCAGGAACATACCGGAATGCGAGCGCACTAAAATGGACTAAATTGGTATGTTGAAACAGATACTTAGCGCAACTCAAACCTACACAAAAACACTTACAAATACAGTATGTGTGCTCTCAGTATCGCAATGACAGGTAAGCCTGTGGGGTAATAATAGGCCAAACTGGCTAAAATAAATATTTTTCTTACCCTCACACACTTTTTTTTTTTTTTTATAAACTGTATTTTCCCACAGTCATTTGTTGTTAATACGAAGCAAGGGAATGTTTCCAACTCACAGTCTGGCACACAGAAACTTTTTTTTTTTTTTTTCACAATCATAACAAGCAATTTCCCATAGTTTAACGCGAAAAGCTTTAATGTGGAAAACTATTAGAATCCTGAATCTTGTCAAAGTTTCCTCTAAAATGCTATTACACAAACTACATTCATGTGAAGGTTTTGGCAGCGGGCAGTTCGAGTTACTTCACTGTTTATTCAGTAATTCCCCTGGGAGTACAAGGCTATTCGCGCAGTCCGTGTTAATCTAATTTGATCAATCCGACAGCGCCGCACAAAACAGCTGCCTTGCCATTGTCAACAGACAGAAACTTAAATATATACGGTGCTGATTTTTTTTTCCCCATCTTTTTGGCATAACCATAGAACCCTTGCAAGAAAACAGTTCAGTGTCATGTTAAAAGCGTCTGCGTAATCGCGCTTCTGTTCTGAAAAACCCCAGTAAAGGCGAGCAGCCTTCTTTAATCTCTACAGAGAACTCAATCAAACCCGGGTTTAACTGCAGCAAGCCTTTAAAAAAAATCTTAAAGCGATTCCTAACACCCTCAGTTTTTCTTTAAATTCAATGGGGTTGCACTTGTGCGAACATAACATCAAAACGCGTTTAAAAGGTTAGATGCACATATTTCTGTAGAGTTGCATATTCCTAAAAACCCGCATCTTGCTTCAAGCTAAAAACATCGATAAGGTTGTATTTCTTTCTCTATTTAAAAGAGCCATATACCCACTGACTGGATGTCTGTCTAAACTTACCCAGGTTGACAAAGCTCATGACCATGTCAGCATCGTTAAGAAAGTTGCTGTCCTGCATGGTCGCCAACGGGGGTCCCTGCGTCGTGAAGATCGGCTTGTACGGATAGGAGAAGTGCTCCTCCTCTTCCTCGGTGGACATGGCATTGTAAAGATCCAGCATGAACATGGGGGCCGAGTTGTGCTTGCCGTGGAGGTGCGGCCGGGGTCGGTGGGGGAGCCCCAGGATGGAGAGGATCTCCCGCTGCATCTCCCTGCGCTCCTGGCTCTTCAGTCTCCGGTGGATGAAGCTGGAGTGCACCTCGTTGTCCAAGGTAAAGTTGGTCAGCAGGCTTTGCGCCAGGACGCAGCAACCCCATAGAATAATCAGCGCAGGAGCCGGTTTATCCAGCACTGAAACCATCGTGTTTAATAGTAATTAAAAGAAAATAACTTTGAAAAAATAAAATAATAAAAAAAGGCTTTTCTATCACTTGTATAGTCGCACACGTTGGTTTCAAGCAAGCCCGATCCTTCTCTTTCTTTCTTACAAATAAAGACACTTGATCACCAGCATCAGCTTAACTCTCTCATCTTGGCTTTTCTTTCCCATCCAAATACTTTTTTCTTTCTTACCACAATCTCTTCTTTCGATTCTCCCAATTGGCTGATAGCAGTTGCTCGCTCTTCCTTGCTCCTTTAAAGTGTAACTGATCCTGCGGTTTTCGCTTCTCTCCCCCGTCACCACACACACACACACACACACACACAACCCTGCAAACTTGTTAAAACGCGCAACACTGGGTTGTACCCTAGACACGATCTGTCGCTCGAAACTACTATCCGATGATAGCTACCCGGCAGCCGTCGTCGCATATTACTGTTGAACACACTTGTTTCTGACGGGGGTGGGGGGGGGGTGAAATGTGTGCTACACACGCAAACCCCCCCCCCCACCCCCCCCCCCCCACTTTGTCTCGTACAAGGTTGTCTCTCAGGATATTTGCCTGCTATTGAAAAGGGAGGACACTACTTCTCCAGCGACAGCCCTTAATGTGATGTAAACACGTTTTTAAAGACTGTCAGGTGAAGTGTCTGATTCTCGTTTCTTTTGTTCACGGCAATGGGCTATAACCGTTTCTTCTTTTCTAATTCAGGCGCCTTAACAGTCTTTTGTTAGGTGTACTAATATGGCCTTTGTGATTTTGTGTGTGTACGCGTTGAGCTCACTTTTCTGTTAGTGCCCCTTTTCACAGAGCTAATACAGCCTCTACTGAATGAATAGCAGTAGCCTACAATGCAGTATTTTGTCTGTTGCAGTCACAGCACATATTTTTTTAATGCATTCCGTATGGAAAATACAGTCGCTTCTCCTATTGATTCAACACTTTGTTGTATATAATATGGTAATAATTATGCAAAATAATTGATGGTGTAGAAATGAACTGGCTTCTGACAGTGTGTGTGTGTGTGTGTTTGAAAGGAGGTATAAATGAATTGTACAAAAATTAAAAAAAATGTGTGGTGCGTTTGCGATAGGATAGTGAATTTGCGAAAGCAGGTGTTTCCAGTTAGACCTATAATAACAAAATGGCATCAGTGAAGGCGCCATAAAAAAATAAAAAAATGCAGTTCAAGTTTAAAGCTAAAACCATTTGTATTTTCTTCAGAAAAACTGAGTTTCTAAGTTAACCCTTTAACCGGTTATGTAATTAATTATTTGTTCGTTATTTAATTAATGCATAGTTTAAAATAGGAAGGTTGCGCCAGTATTTCTCATATCTGTTTTATTGTTATCGTTATTTCTGCAACAACAACAACAACAACAACAATAATAAATAATAATAATAATAATAATAATAATAATAATAATAATAATAATAATATGTTTAATTCGTGTTCATAATAATATATTTTTATGCGTCCAAAACGAGTTGTTTCAGCTGTTTTCAAAATTTCAAAAATGAAAAGGGTTAAAAAAACAAACAGACAAAAAAAAAAAAAAAAAAAAAAAAAAAAAACCTGCTTAAAGGTTATATCATGTTCTTTATTTGGAGTTTATTCTGTATGTGGGGGGCCTAGGTTTCAAACCGTTCTAAAACATTTTAAGGCACACATTCTGTGCACCCCAGAACTGAGCACGCGCGTGTGTACAACGAAAAACAAAGCGAGAAACGATGGTGCACGTGTGCTGTCTTCATTGAATCAACCCCCTTTTGTTGATTCAGAGATTTTCGGAAATGTTCTACTATAATATAAAATGACGTGTACGGGTATTATTTATTTATTTTTTTGTAAGCACTCTTTCAGGTTACCAAACTAATTTGACTAGAAATAAACAAACACAAGTAGTCAACCTTACGGACATATAGTTACACATTACCTTATAAGTGATCATTTAATCACTGAAAACAGACAAAGAAACGATGTCTGGCACCTCAGCCCTTGAATCCTGCAAACAGCTAGCCGCCCAGGCTGCTGCAAGCGGCTCTGCTCACAGATAATTGATTCAATCACAGCACACCCCTTTGCAAGGTATTTGATGGCTGGATAAGCCTGGCATACCATTGTCCACAATGGTACAACCACAAGCAACAGAGCAAGACACAGCGCCCTTGGAACTCATATCCTGCTGTAATGGGTTTGGCACAATATGTGTATGTATATATCTCATCTGTAATTAATGCTGCTAATACACTGGCTACTTGCTGAACCCTAGACATCATAACAAGCCAATGAAGAATTTCCCAGCTGCTTTGCTTCTTGCTCCCGCCTGTGCAGTTTTATTAGTTTATCTGAGGACAGCAGGAGATGCTATCTCTGCTGTCCGAGCAGCATTAGGAAATGCTCTGTGATTAGTGTTAGAGGAGTAGAGTTTGTTCTTCCGAGGCTGATCCAGACAGGAATGCAGAGGCATAGTGGTGTGGGGGGTGTTATAGTGACTCCAGCCAGCCTCCAACACAAGGGATCCTAGCCAGATTCCAACCTGCCCCCTTCGCAGTGCAACACTTGGAAGATTACAGGCGTTTACCTGCACAGGCTGTACTTGGAGTGGATTTACAGAAAGAGCTGAAGCAACCTGGGAACAGGAACAGGAAAGGTCCCAATGAGATTCTAATCCGTCATCCTGCTGAACGATAAAGCGCTGCTCAGTCAAGCTGCACATCTCACTGTTGGCAAGGGGCTCTCTGGGTCCTGCTTAGAGTGGCTGGAGGCCATGGCAGAGTTAAAAGCTACCGGTGACTGTAAGGGCAGGTGTGTGAATAGCATAAGAAATAGCATCATGAAATAGCAGAAGAAAACATTCTTAAAGGTAATGCTGAAGGTAATACATGTGCAGCACATGGTACAAAAAACAGAGTGGTGTATTCCGGGCGCAGTGTTACCACCCAGTTACAAACACAGGCAAAACATAAACAAGAAGGGTAAACTAACGTCCATTGATGTGGCTGGGGCTCACAGCATGCTTTACAGGAGCGTCTACAACACAGAGAGCAGTCTCGGCTCCATCAGCGCAGCCCCTTCTTTGCTACAACCCCAGATCAAGAGCAAATGTAAAGTGCTACTACAGGCAGTAAGTAGTAACATTAATTCATAGCGGAAAGCAGGGACTGGGTGCAGCAATGCAACAGCGCAGCGGCAAGAACCCTCAGTGGAGCCACGCTCCCCAGATCGAGAGCAAGGAGCATCGCAGTGCGGCTGCTATGGGAACATGTTACTGGAAGGATCTGAATGTTACTGCATTAGCCTCTGGGGTTATCCTGGATGCATCTGCAGGTATAAGCTGCATAGTTGGCCTTATTATGTCTTTCATAGCAAAAATAAAAATGTTTCATTAATTGATGTAAACTTCTTGTTTGTGTGATTGTTTCCTTCTCCATAGCCCCACTGTATTTATTTAGATGCAGTACAGAACAATGAATAAACATCCACTATAATCACTAGAGGATCCAGGGGAAACATGCATGTTAAATAATATCAATTTATTGTCCAATGTATTACTTCCCTTGAAGCGCAGTTGATTTTCACAGGGCCCATATAAACAGCTCTTTCCTGTAACAAAGGCAGGGACTGTTTATGTTGCGATTGTTTCTAAATGGAAGATTTGAACTGTTTGTTTTTTTTTAAAGATTGTGCTCAGCACTAGAAAGTAAACCCTTATGTGCCCCCCCCCCCCCCCCCCCTCCCCCCTCCTCCCCCCTCCCCCCGGTCCAGTAAACCAGTATTTTCAGGCTGATTCAGGCTTGTCTTTAAGGATTAAAGGGACGTCACTCTGCTGGCAGGACAATGGGAACAAACCACCTTTTGTTCTGGCTAAACTACCCCTAATGACCTGCTCTATAAACAGTGGCACCGGCTAGGAGCTGATCAGCCCTCACACTGAGACACCATTGACCGGGGGAAGCAGAGCAGAACTCTCCTTCCCTAGTCCTGCATTTAACAGACACACCAGAGCAGAACTCTCCTTCCCTAGTCCTGCATTTACATACACACACACACACACACACACACACACACACACACACACACACACACACACACACAGTGAAGGGAAAAGATCAAACAGGAATGTTATAAAGTAGTAAAAACCAACTCAAAATTTAAGTGCAAAAAGAGGTGCCAAAAATGGAGCAAATTGGATTTTGGTTTAACAGCCTTGATACATTTGGCAAGTTATTGGTTGCTGACACCCTTCTAGAGATGATTGAAACAATGACACTTGCCCACGCCTATCGTATGGTGTTAGAAACACACTCTCTTACACAGGGGCATGTGCTCCCTTCACACGCCTATCTGCCAAAACACTGGCCCACAGCCTGCAGGTTTCATCATATGAATCACCTCGTGCAAGTCTCCACACATATACAAACAACTCCACATGGATTAGCCTGCGATGTACACAGCAAGCAGCACAGCTTGGGTGTCATAAACACAGAAAGCTTGCGGGTGACCTATGACCTGGATAACAGAAACCAAAATAAAGGTCAAACTTATATTTTCCGCATTTTTTTAAAAGCCAGTGGCGCGGCCCTTTTGAAGTTTGGAGTACTGAGCCCACAGGCGATTCTACAGAGGGTACAGTAAAACTTGCTAACTTTAAATACATTAACAAGAATTCAAAGGTCACATTCTTTTCCGTGTCCTCTTGCTCATCCTGCTTACTCGGTGTTGCTCAAACCTACTATTTCTAACCATCTAAGCCGATGAAGCTGATTGATTGGGAGCTAAAAACAGGTTTGTTTTTCTTCTAGAAACAGCCTATATTGAAAATCATCTGAGGTATAAGAAGCAAATTTAGGTAAAGTAGAGCGAATTTTCCCTGGTACATAACATCTCCCATTCAGGAGGACTGCACGTTTCTCTTCAACAGTATTGCTTTGATATTTTTGTGTCCACATGTTCTCTGAATGTTACATTGCAACATGCTAAATAAATGCAAGACCCTCTTAACCACCTCTATTACTGATGTAGCGGGACTGTAGACATGATAAATTTGTTTGCACAGAAGCACACTCCAATTTTGTTCAGAAGGTAAAAATAAGGGTGTTCTCAAATGCAAGCTGAGTTGTGCAATTGCTTTGGCACAAGATATACTGTAAATATCAAACAACTGCAACACTGAAGGCAGCAACAGTACATAGTAGGAATGTAGAGAAAAAGGGTGTGTCGCAGTCAAAGGGTTTGCTGCACAAAAGCCCTGAAGTGAGAGCATGACTATTTCTGTACTACTCTTCCCCGAACAGCAGGGGGCACCTGCCTGACCTCTTAGCCTCATTATCCTGTTACAAACCTTTTCATTCAAACTAAAGCACAGATCTGTCATCACCTCCTCTCTGCAATCCACTGGCTTCACTTTGTTACTGCAAGAGCAAGAAGGGGCGTGCGTTGTACAGGGGGAGGGCTCTCCTGTTTTCTATTTGCAGGGACTAACCTGACAGATTTCCTTTTCATCTTCTCTGAGCTCTCTGACCGGAGCTAATCCCATCACCTTCAGGAGTCACCCGCTCATTCCTGACACCTACCAGCCCGCTCCCTCGCTGGTCCAGTGGGAGCACACCGTGCAGGAGAGGCACGTGGTTTAATGCAAGCTGACTGCCCCCCTATCACGATCACCGGACTTGCCAACATTTTCGAAAATCCAAAAGCAAGAGGGGCCCTGACTTTGCAAAATACCTCCCTACAGTGGGTACCAGCACAGTATCCATAATACAACCCACATTCTCTAGCACAGACATGGATCTGAGAGGGGCCTGTGCTCGCCAGCAGCATCGAAGAGACATTTCAGACAAAGTCTTATCCCCTCACCCCCCACCCATTACTCAAAAACATGAATTTCTCTAAGAATTTCTGTATTAAATAATAACACCTCAAAAGGGGACGTTTTGAAGCACTAGCAAGTGCTGACGATTCTCCATGTTCTCCCATGCAAGTCCTGACCAGGCTTGAGCCCTGCTTAGCTTGTGTGACCTGACAAGTATCCCTGTCGGTCTGGCTGCAGATCCGCGCCGAACTCCCAGGGACTCCGATCTGGAGCAGCGCCTGTGCTGCACACCTCATGTCTGCACGATGTAAATACATTCTAATTAGAAGCAGTAATTACATCTTTTTTTTTTAAATTACAGGAATCTCCTGATCTGCGGGGATGACATCGCTGTCACCTTGCATTTCACGTAAATCTAACGTGCCTAAGATTCAAGGGCTGCTCTCGGGGCTTGAAAGGAAATCCTCAATGTAAATTCTGCATCAAATATGTTTATTCTCTCCCCTACACACACCACACGGTACCACAGACCTCTATCTGGCTGGCCCTCCCATATTATAATAAAAAACAAAACTATAAAATACCATGGTGTTGCCAAATAGTCCATAGCTTTAACATTAGAAACAGTGCCGTACTGTGTAAACTAGATTCTTTTCATGCAACATCAAACTTGCATTGTAAGGTTGTACTCAGTTGTGTTCAGGTATTCTGCACCCTGTAAAGGTTTAGAACTAGCAGACCCTCAATAAGATTCGTATTCTTTCTGGAGTCTGAATCCAGAACACTTGATTGATTCTGTTTGGGACGTGTACTGTGTGGCCCCTATTCTCAAGCAAGTGCAAAGGTAAAGAAAAGTATCCTAACCTTGTGAAACTAGCCTGGAACAACTAGGAAGAAGCAGTTTAGTTCTTGTTCTGAGTAGTCTTGCTGGATTTGCACAGTTAACATGATTGAATTCCTCTCCCAGTCTGCCTTTGCACAGACTTCAAAACCAGGTCCCTATGTGCGCCAGTGTGCTTACATATTCCAGCAGGGGTCCACTGCCCGCCTTAAACCCTTTAATTAATGGGAGTTAATCCCCTTTCTTACGAAACGGCTCTGACAATGAACTGATGCCAAGCCCTTCATTGAAAACAAACACTGTTGCCATGAAGCATGGAGGGGTTCCTCGGGGGGTGCTAATGGGGCACCCCCGGGAGCTCTCCCTCTCTGACAGGCCGCAGCAATGAGGTGCTAACTGCCCAGGAGCCTCGGGCTAATAAGACTTCCACAGGGAGCTGCCTGAAACATAGCCTGGCGTTTTTTTTTTTTTTTTTTTTTTTTTTTACTACAGTCTAATTGAACTCTAATGGTCCATTTCCACTTGTAATGAATGCAGGTCTCCATTCTGATGGCTGTTTTCCCAGTACAGGCACCCTAAAACAAAATGCATGTATTTATTTGAAGATATTTACATGCTAAAAAAAAAAAAAAAGCTCAGTGCATGGAACGTAACTTTTTGTTTACAGGGGCAGGCGGCAACAGATAGAAAATGTTTTGACATGTTGATATTACAGTAGACATGATCATTTGAAAAACCACAATGCACAAAACTCAAAGCATGGTCAAATCATGGTAAAGCACTGACAGGCATGGTGAATCATGGCCAATTATGATAAACACATCTGACAATGGTAAAGCACACTAAATGAATACAATAACCATCACAATTACCTTGCAGTACACACTGGTAAGCTAAGAATCGAAATCGCAGTGATCTGCACTTTTTTGTGTTGTTTCATCCGTTTCATTTTATCTGACACACCAGCGCTGGAAGTACAGACATACAAACACATAACTGGAGCTGCTGGTTAAACTGCACAGCCTCACCACAAAGGAGGGTAATACAGAGAGCACGATTTATGCAGTCCTTCACTTCTCATTAGCTCCTGGAAGAAATACAGTCATTAACAACTTAGTCTGTATTTATTTCGGTTGGAGAGAAACTGTATTTGTAGGTGGCAGTAACCCAAAGCCACATGCTCAAGTCTGCTTCAATGTTTCGCTCTTCCATCCTGTTCTGTGGCTGGGCTCCCAGTTTCTCTTTTCGTCCCAAACTTTTGATCGGTTCTTTAATTACACGCTCCTTTGCCAAAAGATGATTCTTTAAAGATCCTTAAATTGTTTTTTTTTTTTTTTTTTTTGCTTTCATTTGGCATTCCTTTTAATGTTTGGAGCATTACGCAGGGAGGACTGACAGAGAATGCTTTGCTAAATATAAATCAGCCCAGATGAGATAAAAGCATGCACGCACATACACTGCTCACTCACGCAAACAGGCCCACAAAAAAATCTACAAAATTCCTATAGCTAACTGGTACCTACATTGGAATCAACAAGATTCGGAACTGGGCAGACACACGGCAAATGACATTTAATAGAGAAAAGTATAAGGTACTGCACACAGGCAATAAAAATATGCATTATAAATATCATATTGGAGATACTGAAATTGAAGAAGGAATCTATGAAAAAGGCCTAGCAGTTTAAGTTGACTCAGAAATGTCTGCATCTAGATGTAGCGAACCTCAGGCAGGCGGGCGCATCACACAGGGCGAGGCAATCCACACACAGACGGAGGACGGGAGCGAACCCGCGACCTCTCGCACTAAAGCATAGTGCAGATACCGCTGTACAAAAGACCCAGTTCCTTTGCAAGGAGCGTATATCAGGCTTATGTCTTTGTATGTGATTACGTCACCTACCAGCCCTGCTGCTGCCTTTCCCCCCGTGCACGCTACATAGACAATGTGGGGAAGCTATAAAAAAAGGCCAACAAGATGCTTATAAGTATTGAATTTAAATCAAGGGAAGTAATGTTAAAACTGTACAATGCATAAGTAAGACCTCATCTAGAATATTGTGTTCAGTTCTGGTCACCTCACTACAAAAAGGTTATTGCTGCTCTAGAAAGAGTGCAAAAAAGAGCAACCAGAATTATTCCGGGTTTAAAAGGCATGTCATATGCAGACAGGCTAAAAGAATTGAATCTGTTCAGTCTTGAACAACAAAGACTACGCAGCAATCTGATTCAAGCAGTCAGAATTCTAAAAGGTATTGAAAATGTTGACCCAAGGGACTTTTTCGACCTGATTCTGGGATCAATAAGCTACTAACAACCAAATGAGCAAGATGGGCCAAATGGCCTCCTCTAGTTTTGTTCTTCTGTATGAAGCATTGTATTTGGACAAAGTGTGTTTACTGCAGTTTGTAATTAACTCCTGTTTTTCAAAAGGAGAAAATTCCATATTAATGAATTGTATTACTTAATAGTTTGGTTCTAGTTTTGTAAAATAACAGATCTCAACCCGTACAATAATGTAGTACAGTGCTGTAATATTATGTCCTTATGTTATACTGCTCCCCCCTGCTTAACCCTGTTAAGCAGCGAGCACACTGGCACTAAAACAAAGTAGGAGTGTAAAACTAGCAAGAAAAGACTTGGCTGAAGCAGAAAGCAGCAGCTAAGTACTTTCTAGTTAGTTTTGTATATTTAGTTCTTATAAGTGCTTATGGATGTTTTAAACCCTTTAATTAATCTGAGTTCATTCTCATTTCTCATGATTTTTGTTTTACGATCTGTTTTCATTTTGACTGGTATTTGAGAAACTGTTCTACGCCATGGTTAAAGAAACCAAAACCCAATCTGGGACAATCTGATGATGAATGAATACATCCAAAGGTCATTTGAATTATGCCCTAAGTGATTTATTATGTATTCATTTGCAAAATTAATAGAATTTTTACCATTTAGTAAAAAAAAAAAAAAAAACCCGACTCGAAGCCATACCAACATACAAATGTTATGGCTCCATCTACTGATTAGTTAAATTGCATAAGTATTGCATAAAAACGGATATATAAATGTTATGGTTACTGTACTTTATAAAAACAGTGTTCATAAATGGGCCTACTTATATATTGTCTACATATATATATATATTTGTATCATATATATATTAGATATATATATATATATATATATAATATATCTATATATATACACTTGGTTGTTTTGATTTAAGTTAAGTATATAATTTACAACAAATAATTAAATACATGAATAAAAATAGAAAAAAATAATAATACAAAACCTGTTTCAAGGTTCCCCTTCTGCCTCCGTCACGCGAGGGCTTCTTGACCTCTCATGGCCACGCGAGGCATAACCGGTCTTTCTCTCGTCGGTTTGAATTTACACATTTTTTCTCTCAAAATAATCGAATGGAGTAATCGTTTTTTGTTAACACAAAGGTTTATGTGTGAAATGTTGACAGCTGTGGAGAAGTTAAAGGCATCGCTGCGGCAGAGTTCTTCTGCTGGCGGAGACGGAGCAGAAGCGATCAAAAAGTAAACTAGTCGCAGAACAATTTCAAAAAGTACAACCGGGACCCGTCTGCTAGACACGTCGTACTTACCTAATAGGGAAATAATTCACCTGAAACCGTTTGGTTAGCGAGAGGACAGGTCGAAAATCACCGTACACACCTTTACGTCTGGAACACCGACTCTGTATTTAGTAGCACAAATATATCTTTTGGCAGCTTGCTTTTTTTTTTTTTTAATGCCCATATCATAAATGTAACTTGTGTTCGCAATTTTAGAAATAATAATCTTGTAAGTATTTATTTATTTTTGCTTTCAGTGTGGATGTCTTGAAATCCATTGAAGAAGTGATCCTGGATATAGTACTCCAGCTGTCTCAGGGGAAAGCACCAGCCCTCAGCTTCCATAAGAGGACCCAGTGGTCAAACATCAGGTAGCCTTTTCACCGCTGCAAAAATGCCTTTGGAAAGAGAAAGCAGAATCCAGCTATTATTAAGAACAATCAACAGCAACAACCGGAACTATAGTTACTAGATTTGTGCACTTTTATGTAGAGTTTTAATATATTAAAGAGGCATAATAGATAAGTCAGAGTTTTCTATAGACATTCCCATATAGGAGCCTGATTTTAATTTCACCACCCTTTTCCTCTGCTCCAAACAGCTGTAAATCTGGCTGTATTATACAACAACTATTGTTGAAAATCTAAAACCACATTTAAAGAATAAACACCTATATAGTCCAAATGAATATAAGAGATGCAGGTTGTGTCTTTAACCCAGAGTAAGCTGCCTTCCAGCAATTTAATAATCCATGTCCTTATAAATTGTAAAGTATTGGGCATGGTAACATTTTGGGGTGAAGGAATAACCACAAAAAAAAAGAACTTTGGTTGAAAGACTGAGTAAATATGTTGAGAATTCAGTTACTGGCAGCAATATCATACAGTACTCATAGGAATTCAAATGAAAGTTCATTGAAGTCCTGCATATGCCCCTGAGCCCCGATGCTAAACTAACTTCCTGACTGAGCTATTTTGATCTCCCCAAAACAAAGTGCTTTCAGCACTTTTATATAAATCTTGCCTTAACATGTGTAACTTCTGACGTTTTGAACAGAATGAAGCCGTTAGCCTCCCCCCACACACACATACATCAAAAGCAGCTTGAATCAAGTCTTATTTACTTATGAGCATGTCTTTGGGACTCATGCTCAGAGAATACAATGACAGATATAAATGTTTAGTTCTGCTGGCAACAGTGGTTTCTCCATTTCCACATTTGCAAAAACACTTAAAAAAGGACACTGACAAATGGAGTCAGTTAATTACTAGGAATAATAAATGACCTGGCGGAAAGTCAGTGCTTGGTATCGGATCCTGCAGTCTTTTCTAACTAAATTCTATCCTTTGACCACAGGTTTGATGACACAGTGGGCCTCCATATGGCCCCAGATTGCACTGTCAGCACAGTTAGAAGTGATTGTTGTACATCTGTTGTAAGATTTTGTAAGTCCAGATTTTAATATAAGATAATTTCCTGTAAAAACCACAGTGAAACATATGCTGAAGGAGAAGATTTCTTGTCATTAAGGCCAAGACTTTTATTGCTTATGAAATTCAAGCACCTGTCTGCTTTTTGTTTGGAGTCTGCTATCTCAAAGGGAACTGTCTAATTAAAAATAAATAAACAAATAAATACACCTCAGTAAATCAATAAAAACATTACCTACCTGTCGATAACAAAGGTAAATGCTACTTGGTAAGGCCTTCTGACCACGATTAGACAGTCAGTAGCATAGAGAGCACTGCAAATTATAGTAAAGCATACTGTAGTAGAAGACTGGCTAGAGTTTGAGGAAGCAATGTATCAGAGAAGCATGAACAAATAAGTAATGACTGAACAGCACTGAAAAATTAAAGTATGATATCTGTTGTATCATTTACAGCTTTAATCCTGAAGGTGCTGTCTATGATCTATAAACTGGTGCAAAGCAATACATACGCCACTAAAAGGTAATACATTTGTGTACTGCGCGTATAGTAATAATAATAATAATAATAATAATAATAATAATAATAATCTTTATTTTTATATAGTGCCTTTTACAGTGGACCACCATCACAAAGCGCTTTACAAGATACGAGGCTGGGTGTGTGAACTATGCATCAGCTGCAGAATCCCTTACAACTTTAATGAGATACACCACTCTCCTGCCCCTGTCCGTTCAGATAATTACCAGCTATGCAGTACATTGTGATTCTACCTGCCCTAAAGATGTGCCATTTGGAACTTGTTTTTACCTGGAAAGCAGAATAACATGATATATAAATAAATGTGCATGCCTCAGTGATTATTATTAGTGAACTCTTCTGCTTTCTAGATGTGCCTCTTTAAAAAGTGCATGCTTGTGTTTGCAGAGACATCTATTACAATGACACACAGCTTTTTGGATCTCAGAGAAGTTTGGACCTTATCATCATTGACATTTCCTGTATGCTTAAGGTCCCTCGAAGAAGCCTCCATGTGGTAAGCACTGCTACTGTCACCTACTGATATCTACACTTTTCAAAGATGTTTTTTTGTATGCTGTGTTGTACAGGAGTGAATGGGTTGCTGAAAGTTTCCCTCTGAGCGGGTGAAATGTACCGAAGTCTTGGTAGTAATAGGCACTTTGGAAAGTAAGCAAGCACCGTGCCTGAAGAAAGATTTAAACACGTGACCTTCTGATCAATGGGGAAAAAAGCTTCCTTTAGAAGTTTAGACCATCTTACAAAGGCTCCTGATTCAGAATTGCTCACTAGAATTGTAAAACAAAAGACATTTGAGCTTTTTCTTTGTGTATTTCCAGCTTGCTACCTCCAAAGGTTTAATTGCAGGTGATTTATGTTTCACTGAGGAAGATGGAACAAGGGTGAACTGTTCCTCCAACTCAACGGTGAGTAAGTGAGACTAAGTAGTTCTGATTTCAGCCTGTGATGTAATTAACTGTGAAACACACAGATATTGCATAAGAAGAAAATAATACTGCAATTTACTGACCCAACCACTATCTCAGCTATACACATATTTCAGATTATAGTCTCATGAGGTGATCATTCGGTGGTTTAATTGTGCACAGTAATGATTTTCATGTAATGTCGTAGATGCTCTATAATCTGTGTTTCTGTGTTTAGGCTGTTCTTGTACCATCAAATATTTGTGGAATAAAGAGTATCCTTTAATTAAACACATTTAATTGTGATTTTTTCTTTTATATAAGTGTGTCTCTTGCATATCCTTTTAACCTTGTTTGTTAAACAAATTGCGGTCTGTTTAAAAATGTTAAAATGTAATTTTATTTTGTAATATTATTTTCTGCAGTAAATGGCACTGTATTTTCTATGTTATAAAAATAGGACATTTCTGTTGAGAATGTTGCCCAGTACCTTAACAGTGAAGATGTCTCCTCTGCGGCTCAGTTTCTTCTGATTGTGGAAAAGGATGCGACTTTCCAGAGGCTGCTGGATGATGAGTTTTGTATAAAACTGGCTCCATGTATAATTATTACAGTAAGCCACTGCCTCTGTCAGTCTTGCAAATCCAGTGTTATAAACAATAGAAGCCACTACAGTAATCAGTACTTACTATAAGGCTACTGGTACTCACTGCCTGCCAGACCCACTTCCATCTGCATTTCACCCACCTCTGTAAACACAGTGTGTCTTTTGAAGACATGAATCATACTTAACTAGTGGTTCCTCCTCCACCACACTCTATTCAGGGCTTTGTTTTGCAGGGTAAAGGAGTTCCAGATTTGAACACCAGGCTGATGGTGAGGAAGCTGTGGGATTCTCTGCACATTCCAATATTTGCACTGGTCGATGCAGATCCACATGGTACTTATCCTGCTGCTTACTCTCACCCAAGATTAATGACTGTTTATGTTACAGTTTGGACATGCCTGAAATTATGTGGTAAACTAAATTTAGTGGGAATAGAAGCTGATCCTGAGCTTTACTAATTGTAAACTTCTTTTTAAGGTATTGAAATCATGTGCATTTACAAGTATGGCTCTGTGGTAAGCATAATAACTACTTGATTTTTTAAAAAGCATACATAGTTTTTTATAATGTAATAAAATAAATCACACCTAATGGCGAAGGAGCTGTGGATATTCTTCTCCACTGCTATTTAAAAATATTTAAAGTACTCTTTTGTCAATATATTTTTTCTTGGCAGTCCATGTCGTTCGACGCACGCAGTCTAACTGTTCCTGCTGTGATGTGGCTTGGCCTTCTACCGTCAGACATGGAGAGGTTAGCCAGATCACTATTTAAATCGTTGTATGTAGAACGCACAGAACAGAAACATTAGTCTAACCTTAGTTCTCATGGAAGGTGGCAGGTTGACAGTGTTAGATACTACAGTTCCCGATGAGAACAGTTGCCACACAAACAGCCACAGTGTTGCATGCCTGTATGTTTTCCTAGTATACATATCTACAAGAACACTAATAAGAGCATGATCTTCTCTTTTCAAGACTGAATGTTCCTAAGGAAGTCTTAATCCCACTCACAAAAAGGGACCTCAGCAAACTCAACAGCCTCCAAAAGAGACCTTACATCTCTTGTCAGTCGCTCTGGAAAAAAGAAGTATGTCAATAAATGGATGATATTTAAACCCGATTGTCTGGGATTAAAGCCAATAATGATAGCTTTGATATTTTTCATCTTGTTTTGTTTTGCAGATGGAGATCATGGCGAAATGTAACATGAAGGCTGAGCTCCAGTCTCTGACAGCCTTAGCGCCAGACTACCTCACACGAGTGTACCTGCCTAATAAACTGCAATTTGGAGGGTGGATATGATCTCTGTCTGCCCTCTGCTGGACTGATAAAGCACAGTCGTGTTGTTCCACTGCCTGCTACAATGTGTATAGGGTATACTGTACATACCTCAATCGCCATGATTTTTTTCAATTAAATCCCAGTATGGTTGGTCACTTCCGTATTACCAGTTGATATAGAATCCCCCTTATGTTTTGTTCAGCTGCGATGTGAGAATCCAGCCTGATGGTGAAGTTGATGTTGGTGGGTGTCGAGTTAATAGTTCTTCATTCGCTATCATTTCATTCTTGACCTGTGATTAGTCTGTAGCTAAGGAGGTTGTTCGATACACATTAGACTACAACGTGTGCAAAATTGTACTGGTTGCAACAAGAATCTGGACTGTTTGGGATTGCCCAAGCATTTCAATGGAAAAGCATGGCAAGCTTAATAAAAGCTATTTATTTTCACAGTTCACATTATTTAAAATACACATACCGGTACTATGTTGCAAAAATGTACTGTTACTTGTAATCTTGTTTCTGGGGCTAATGTTCATATAACAACCGCTCTAATAAATAAATCGCATCTGAAAAAAGTGCATAACTGAGCAGTTTGTGTGTGTGTGTAAACGAATTTGTCGCTTTATTGACTGGCAAAACCTCCTGCTAAAACGGCAATTCCCGTAAATGGCTTCAGGGTCACTCATAGATAATGGCCCTCTGGTAGTTTTAACGAAACGAAAAGACATGAAAAATGTATCTGTCATTACACGGTCGGAAAGGTAAAACCACAATCAACAAGTACTATGCTAAATCTTAGGGACTGTACTTGCTGTAGAAGTTTGTACTGCTGAGCGTCCCGTACAAGGAACGTGTGAGCTCATCAAAGCGCGCCTATGCAGTGAAGGGAGTTTCGGCGCTATAGCACATTGCCCCTCCCTGGACCAGTCCAGCACCGAATCGCAGAGTGTGAGTAAATACAGAATACAGAATATAGCATGCATGGGTGCTGCACCACTGCAAGTGTTGGGCTGTTAGTAAATGTGAAGGCGTATATTAATAAGGTGTATTGTAACGTTTTCAATGTGTGTCTATAAAGTTCTCGTTAAAAAATAAAACGCAATTCAGTGGTAGCAAAAAATAATTAAATGCACTAAAAATGTAAAAGAAAAACGAATCCTCAGTTTAGTTTAATGTTTGATTTTCATAGTGCATGCCAGAAACCGACTAACGGGCTCATGATAGTGGAGAAAGTTTGGGAAATGTTTGTTTGGAAATTAAAACCATCCTTATTAATAGAATATACGATAGCCTATTGAAATTGCAGAGAGAGTAGGACTGCTCATTTCTGTTTGCTTCTCCGGTTGGATACTTCAGGCATTGTACTCAGTATTATAATAATTCACATTGTGCTTTAGAGATTCTTACTGAAAAGCGCAATGTAACGTGTAACTGCGAGTCAGTAATGCATGCCAGTGACAAAGCTGCTGTCTCCCTGCAGAACTAGGATGAGTATGTTTGGAACAAATACCGGCTTTGGATCAGGAGGCACCAGTATGTTTGGAAACACCACCACAGACAACCACAACCCAATGAAGGTGCAGTACCTCTGTCAGCTAACGTATACAGGGTGGCAAAGACAGGGCTTGTTTTATAGTAGAATCACTTATGCTGTGTCAAATGTTGACGAATAACTGACTAAGCTGTACTTCAGTTTCACTAACTCAGTGAACTTGTGTTTTTGTAAAATATCTGCAACCCAATGTTAATATGTAGTTTTTGGTTCTTGCAGGATTTTGAGGTGACATCTCCCCCTGATGACAGTATCAGCTGTCTGGCCTTCAGCCCCCCTGCCATGACAGGGAACTTCCTGATTGGGGGGTCCTGGGCCAACGATGTAAGTTGAGAGTGTGTATGATTTTTTGTATAAGTGTAGGAGTGATCTGGAAGGAGAGGAGCTGTGTGAGTTTGTGTGTGCAGTTGTCATTGATGTTTGTATCTTTTCTCGTGACTCCTCTCTGTCTTGGATAGGTGCGCTGTTGGGAGGTACAAGATAGTGGGCAGACTGTCCCCAAGGCACAGCAGATGCACACAGGGCCGGTGCTGGATGTCTGTTGGAGTGATGTATGTACAAATTGTTTTCTTTTTTCATCTTTAGCTTCTGCAACTCGTATTGGTATATTATAGTGTTTTATGACCTTTAAGCTATAGAGCAGTAATGCACCAATTATCTGCCAGTGTTAATAAAGTACCTTATTTTCTGAATTGCAGGATGGAAGCAAAGTTTTTACAGCATCATGTGACAAAACTGCTAAAGTGTGGGATCTTAACAGCAACCAGGCAATGCAGATAGCCCAGGTAAGAGTTCAGAGATTGCACTGTGTGAAAATATGTATTTCAAGTCCTGGTGTGCACAGTGGCTTACTGTTCTCTCATTTCAGCATGACGCACCTATTAGGAGTATCCACTGGATAAAAGCTCCGAACTACAGCTGTGTCATGACAGGAAGCTGGGACAAGACTTTGAAGGTATTGGAGAGTTCATACTTCATTTTAAACTGGTCCAGTGCATTGAGCTGTGTTTTGTTTGGTTGTATGGTTGGTTTTTTTGGGGGGAGGAGGGTGCGGTTACTGAAGGTAAGTACTTCCTTTTAGTATGTATGTGAATATATATATATATATATATATATATATATATATATATATATATATAATATATATCTCTTCATACTCTATAGAGATAGTTACAGTATATGTGATGGATATCATTATCCTTTTAGTTCTGGGACACGCGTTCTCCAAACCCAATGATGTCTCTTCAGCTGCCAGAAAGGTCCTACTGTGCTGACGTGGTGAGTACATGAAGAAGGGGGGGGGCTGGTGAGAGTACTTACAGGAACAATAGAATGGTAGCACTTCCTTGTACTGTGACGGTTGGGCTCAAATAGGGAGTAGGGAGTGTGTGATTTGAATTGAGTAAACCCTGAGCGTGTCTCCTGCAGGTGTACCCCATGGCAGTTGTCGCCAGTGCAGAGCGGGGGCTGATTATCTACCAGCTGGAGAACCAGCCCTCAGAGTTTCGCAGGATAGATTCTCCCCTGAAACACCAGGTAATTGACATTGGGAATGCATTCACACTTTAATGGTGGATTGGGACTATGCTTGCATTCAGTTTTCTGGGTTACTTGTTCATTCTCACCTGTTTTTTCTTCCTGCTCTCCGTAGCATCGATGCATTGCCATCTTTAAGGACAAGCAGAACAAACCAACAGGGTTCGCCCTGGGGAGCATTGAAGGGAGGGTTGCCATTCACTATATCAACCCACCCAACCCGTATGTATCTCACTGTGTATCAACTCTTCTACAACAAATTCAGTTTTTGCAGGGGCTGTCCTTCTGCATGCAAGCACGTGCTTTAAAATAAATGGAACTGCAAGGCTTGATCAATGTCTATTGCAAATACTAAAAGGGCAACTTGAAGGTTGTTGTTGTTGTTGGAAACATCTTGATGATTCTTCCTCTGATTTACAGAGCTAAGGATAACTTCACCTTCAAGTGCCACAGATCCAATGGAACCAACACCTCGGCACCGCAGGATATTTACGCTGTGAGTAACACTGAGTAAGACTACAGCCTGCACCACAAAGAAAATGCTAGACCATGAAATGGTGGTTTGAACTGAATTGCAACTTATTGGGTGAGGAAGCAGTGTGACAGTAGAGATGGTAGAGGCGGTGCAGGATTATTTAGAGCTGAGGTTTCCTCATCTGGGAATGTGGCATAGTTCTTTTCTGTACTGGGAGTGTAACGTGTGTTGTCTCTTCACAGGTTAACGCAATCGCCTTCCACCCAGTCCATGGGACTTTGGCTACGGTGGGCTCTGACGGACGGTTCAGTTTCTGGGACAAAGACGCGCGCACCAAACTGAAAACCTCTGAGCAGCTGGACCAGCCAATCACAGCCTGCTGCTTCAACAGCAACGGAAACATCTTTGCCTATGCCTCCAGCTATGACTGGTCAAAGGTAAGGACTGTCTCACTGGGCCTTTGAACTACTGATTCTCTCCATGTGGTTGCCAGACCATCAAAAAAACATCAGTAGCAGTATGTCGAGAGCACAGTAACTGTATGTAACGTGTGGTACAAGTGTATCTTTTTAAAGCTTTAGACTTATTGCATGCATAAATTTACAATCAGAGAATACATTTTAATCTGAATGGGTTAAGAGAAGAAATACTGACCTAGAGCTAATTGTGTTTGAATCCAGGGACATGAGTACTACAATCCACAGAAAAAGAACTATATCTTCCTTCGCAATGCAGCCGAGGAACTGAAACCCAGGAACAAGAAATGGTGAGAACTTCATTGATTACCATGCAAGACATAGATTTTGTTTCAATGTAAAACAAGATAGAACATGATAACCATCGACACTTTCACTTATTCAAGAAGCCAACATTTAATCAATATAAAATATAACAGTAATATTCATTTGATCAACTTTTACTTTTGTCTTTAGATTTTACCAGCTGTTTCATCTCTGTTGTTGGACACCAGGAGGTCTACTTGAATTCAGAAGACCTGCCTTGATATGTATATACAAGAGAACCTGTTTTTGCTTGCATGAGTGGGGCAATGCTCACAGACTCTTCTACCCAGGAGTTACTAGGGGTGGGGCTTTCTACTCACATGAGGACTGGGGTGTTGCTGCTTTTTTTTTTTTTTTTATTTTGTTTGCATTTCTTTTTTTTTTTTTTTTAATAAAATTCTTTGAATTCCAGTTGTGCTGTCTCACAGAACAGTATTCTTACCTATCAACAGGTATTTCTAGGTGCCCTGCTAGTGTTGTTAATAATTTATAGAGCTTAAATGTTATCCCTATTTGTGAAATCTGCTTATTAAATATTGATGTTAGCTTTAGTGTGTATGCATTGTAAGGTATTTAATTTTCAGTAGTCTTTTGAAGAAATGTTTAAAGTTTAACAGCATAGTGGAAATGTCATGCATTCTTTATTCCAGTCATTGTAGTTGAGAAAAATATCCACCAGGGGGCTCAATTGTATTTTCTTGGTCAGGCTTCTCATACACTAAACCTTTTGAGCAGGTGGATGTTTTATCCATGAGGTGGCACGTGTAGTAAACATTTCATTTGATATACACGATGGGAGACATGAAAAAGTTTTGTGTCACTTTTGGGACTCAAAACCTGCACAGGTCAACAGAACACAAATCTCTTGCCCTTGTTATACTTTCACTCTAAGTGGTGGTAATAATCTGTGTAAACTGGACTTTTAATGCGGTTGCTGAACAGGTCTGGCCTGGCAACATGATTATAAACACAGCCTAGATAAGTGTTGTGTTTCTCATATCTATCTAATCAGTCAAAGATATGTGCAAAACCACTTGTTAACAGCCAAACATTTTATTTATTTTACAGACAAAATTAACCACAAAAGGAAGTCCGTTTTGAAAAACGTCATTTCAGTTTTCCGGAATTCTAGAGAGAAATAATTCAAAAGGGCATATTTCCGGACCTGTCTGTAGATTCCTCGGGATCTTTGTCCTGTTGGGATCTGAACTTGACCTGTAAACAGTACATTGTAGCTTGAAGATAAAGTGAGTTTCTCTGCTTTGTTTGGCAAGGCTCAAGATAGCAGCCCGCTAATCAGCAGCGGGTATCTCCAGAGTGGATTAAACCAAACTGCTGTATGAGTTTCGAGCTGTAGCGGGAGTGTGCGAGAGACAGCAGTGATTTATAGCGTCAGGTGGCTTTTCAGTAAATAAGGAGATGATAACAGAAGGTGCCAACTCCCTTAAACATTAGGGCAATGCACAGAAACAGTTTGCACCTTATTTCTGTATATTTTAACTGGAATTCCTTACTTTAATAGCCCCTTACAGCCACCACATGATTTTCATTTATTTACCACTATTTCACTCAGGTAAATCAGGTAAGCAAGGTAAATCCAGGAGTACAAAGATGAAGTGCTAGTTTATTAAAGGTAGTCTGCTTTACTGTGACTACCTTAGCCTTGCGCTGATCAACTGAACTGACATTAGCCCTTAATTCATCTTGTATGGTACTGTATTGCACTGACTCCATACCAGCTGTGTGGGGGATAGGAATGCTGCTGTTTGAGAAGCGCGCACAACTGTACTGCTAGCGGGAGAGCACATAGCATTTCCTGCCAATGTCAATAGTTTCAAAAGTGTCAAACGTGTAGTTGCTTGTATTGTAAAGTTTACAAAGCTATGCTATACTGCTCCCACATACTAATCCTCTCTCAAAAGACGTTGCACATTCTGTATGTATTCCTATACTGTGTATGCTGCCGTTTATCCTGTTTATATTCTAATGCTCTGTTCTTTGTTCCACACCTTTGTTTTAAAGCAGGGGGATAGGTCTATCCAGTTTTTCAAGACTTTAACACAGTAATGCTTTCATGGGTATATTAATTTATAGGATAGATTGCTGCATGCAAACGTGAAAGAATTGCCATGTGACATGAACCAGGCCTTCTCCACGCCATACAAATGCCATGCGACTGAGTTATCATACAGTATCTTTGATTGCGTGCCGTTACCTGTTTTCCTCTGCCTTGTTTTGTATACAGTGCCTATAGAAAGTCTACACCCCC
>NC_054541.1:11690623-11777167 GCF_017654505.1 Polyodon spathula | reverse complement strand
CACAGTGTAACACTTTACATGACATGCCTGGAATTACTGTGGATTTACACAGTAGTTACTTAGTAAATGCATGTGTACTTAAGCACAATTGCAATTGTAATTGTATTGCAAGTATGCATCGTTACAATGGACTTAATGTGCACCTCTTTGTGCACAATATATAAGTACACAATTGTATCAGAAAAGGGTTAGGGTTAGGGTTATAGTGTCTGAAAGATTGACTTTACAGTTTTGCAATCTTTATTGTAATCTTGTGGTGTCAATGGTGCTGTGCAAGTACAGCTCTGGCCACCAGTTTTGCATCACCTAGAATTTTAGGATTGGGACATCGTGCCAAAATATATATATATATATATATATATATATATATATATATATATATATATATATATATAATTTAGATATTTTATTTAACATTATGTAATCCAAGAAATTACAAAATTATGTCGCTGGGGGAAGTCATAATAGCTGTCAGTTTTTCGTTATGTAATTCAATGTTACTTTCAACATTATACAGGTTTCATTTGACTTAATTAAGCAAAATGTCTTATTTCTATAGGATGAAGCAAAACCTTTGGCCACAGCTGTATAACATGCAGTGACCAGCCAAATTTGATCACTGGCTTTTCAAAGTCCTGTTTGAACAGTAATGAAGATTGCCTCCACTTCAATACATTTTGCAATTGTCCCTGTAAAAATTGTCTGCGTACATACACTGTGTTAAAGAGCACTGGGTTTGCCATGCATTCTCCCTTGTTTTTAAATCTCAATGATATGATTATTACTTATTCAGAACCCCTTAATACACCCTATTCTCAACCAGGTCCTTAGTATGCTGCTTAGACAGTAGATCACAGCCCAGACATTAAGCACTGTTTAGAAACAGGTGGAGTGGGTAATACAGTAAATCTTGAATATTTCAAAACACAAAGCAGCTGCTGTAGCCCCCTGTTAACACTGTTTCTACAGTCTACATTATTTACAATGTAAAATATACTGTTTCAATAGCTGATGCCAAAGCATTTCAGTGCAGGGCACTCCAATCACACTGGAACGTGTAGTCTGAAGCACGATCCATCAAGAAGCCTGGGCTTAAAGAGTTAAAAGATGCCATGGCATTTCTAATGTTAAGAGAAAGCTAACTCCCTAGCTGTGGAACAGGTATGCCATATAGGATATATAGGTAAATGCAGTGCTGTGCTGGTCATTTTTACCAGAGGTCAGACAGCACAAGATTGTGGGCAGTGCAGATGAAATAGTCGATTCTGTTATATTTTATCTCTACTGTACAGAACTGCTTGAACTCCAAGGGACATGTTCTGCATTGTTGAACAGCACAATTATATCTGTGGATTTATTCTCCCTTTTGGAGGTGACTGCTGTAAAGCTGTGGATATTATAGACAATCAGTAACTGGCATTTGAACAGGATCCCTGAGTGCTTACCTGTCATCAAAAAGTTTGCCTCTAGGATTATTTATTATGGACGGTCAATCTTTACCACCAGTTATTTATCTGAGTAACATCATACAATTTGTCTTGTTAGATGCATTAATGTTAACACAAAATAAAATATTTTAAATGAGCTTTGCAGCCAACCGCAGACCAAAGAGCTGACATCAGCAACGGTTTTGTTCTGAGCCAACTCTGTTGCTTTAGAACCAGCACTGGATTTTTACAAAAGCAATAGTACCCAATTTAACTGTAAGGAAATGGAATTATTAAATGCATGTCAACCGACCTCTATTCAAGACCACGGCATGTCCCACTGAATCCCTGTTCAGTCTTCAGAGAAATCGGATTCCTGCAAATCCAATTGAAAACTCCCAAAGAAGTAGCCCAACAGACCAGTCCACAAGTGCGCAGACTTGCGTAAAAAACAAAACCAATTTAGTGCAAGGCTGGGTGTTTTTTTTCTCAGATTAAAAACAGCAGCAATGTGAGTGAAAGTTTGCTTTTCTGTGTTGAAGCTCCCAAACACTCCCTAGAGTGCAACGTGTGCAGCGTGAGTAATACCGAGCTCTCACAATGCCATCAGGGGCCCACGTCAGATCAGCATCGCCACAGCACCGGCCCGCTTACTGCCACCCACTCTGATTACTCAGTTAGAAAGGGCAGTGTGGCCAATGGGAGACAAGAGGCTTGTTACTGAGACACAGAACATCAACAGAAAGAGCTGGTAGAGCCAAGCTTATCCCACGCAGTTCCAGGCCTGGGGGGCTGACTCAAATCTATACAGGCTCTGCAAATATCAGAGACCCACAACAGTTCATGTCTGGAGACCTCTTGTCTTGATGGCCTTTTATACCTAATTGTTATGATTGCAATAAAAGATGCACTTTTAAAATAAAATACACATAAATCCTGCAGATCAGAATAAATTATTTATAATTTGGCATTCACCTATGTGTGAATTACATCAAGTAGATTATTTTTGTCGGTTCAGTGAAAAGCAAATACTGTGTGTTACATATATATAGGCTGGAGCAATACGAAAGCAAATATTTTAAAACTAACTTCAAGCTACAGAGGAAGTTATCTAATAATAAAGTTCCCAGTGTAGCTGAAACTCATTGTAAAACCCTGATATGCTTCATTCTATAATGAAAGGGATTCTGAATAACTCTCAAAACACTGAAGGGGTGCAGTATTGCAGATAGAAATTGAGCAAATAAGGCTTTTGTTTTATAAGTGAACATTTTGTTTGTGATCTGATCATTTTATAAAATTGGTATAAAATTACCCATAGGCGTTTAAAACCTCATAGCAAATTCCCACTCACTGGTTCATCAAAACTGCACAGTCCATTCCTAATACATAGCATTCAAACACAAATCAGTGAATGCCCATGGTTCTGAAAATTTGTGTCAATGGTTTTTAAAAATAAAAACATTGTTAACCCGACCAACCGGAAATTCTTTACAAACCACCCATGACCTAGATTCTTATAACCTTGATAACTTGCTAAAGAATGTTCATTCCAAATTCCATCTCAATTTACATATGCACGTGCGCACACACACGCACACACGCATGCACGCACGCACACACACGCCCTTCCGCTATATACCCCATTGTAAACAAAGAAAGACTGGCACACAGACCATCACAGCTTGAAAACGTGATTGTGAATGGCAATCGTGTGGTTTAAATGTGCATTAGTTAGGCAATATGGATAGCTAATAGAATAATACCAGCAAACTGCCAAGTCTCAAAAAACATCGTCCACATACATGGGAAATATACGCTCCAACGTCAGCCTAACGATAGACACAGACATGCATGGCATATCTATTGACTGTTCATTAAAATGTAGTTAAGCTTCAGCAGAATAAAGCGCTACCCAGACATCTTTGATAAGGAGAAGCAGCTCTAAGAACACCAGAGCCATAACTAAAATGACACTCTGGATCTGGTCAATTTGATTCAATAGCGCCACAGAACAGGCTCACTCATTTTGTAAAGGTCTCCCAGATAAATGCTAAAACAATAGAATGCTTGTTTTTTGTAATGTGTTTGTGTGTTTCAGAGCTTGATTAGCGCTAACACCAGACGGAGATATGAAACTGCATGCGCAAGTATTCTTTCACATGCATACAGCGGTGAGCACAGCAGCCCAATTCATGTAGAGCGAAAGGAAATCTGTGGGTGTGCAAGCCAGGTCCTCAGGGTTCTGCGTGTCTTTATCTGTGCCCATAGTGGTTTGTGGATGCAAAGCTCCAAAGGTCAAACTGCTTGATTGATCTTAGACTTAGACTTAGACCAAGATAGTCCTTTTGTCTTTAAAAAGTAGGGTTTTACTATAGCATTTACACTATAGGCAAAATACATTTTACTTCAAATTCCATAACTTTGTGTCAGATTTACAAGAAAGTGCCAGCTTGTAATTGAAATATCAAAACATTGCTTTCTTTTTTTGATTTTTACTAACATAAATTCAAATATATCCTCATTGTCCCTGTAGAATTGCATATTTAATGAAATCATATTTTCACATTGCTGACCCTGCTATTGATATGAGATGCATGTTACACATTATCTGTTTGGTTTACTTTTAATATATACACACAATGTCTGTGCAATGAAACATGTTCAAATATCTTATTATCTGTTTACGTAAATGATATATTTAAATATGTTCCAGATACATAATAATATTCTAGATATTTTCATGTGAACTGTTTTTTCAACTAAAATGCCTCTATTTGTTTAATAATGCCACTAAAAATAAATTATCCATGTTAACATTTTAAATAAATGAGCTAATTTAGGATTGCTCTTACAGCCAAGCTGTTTCAGTTTTTATTTTCATTTTCTACAAATTTGTAGAATATTTTTTTCACTTGGAAGTTGTGGGGTCACATGTTTAGACACATGAAAAAACTATTTTAATGCATTTTAATTCCAGGCTATAAGGCAACAAAAGGTGAACATTTTGAAAGGGGGTGTAGACTTTCTATAGTCACTGTATATATATGAAAATGGCTTGACATTGTCAACATTTCAAGTTTGTCATGTCAAGATCACAAGTTAAATAATCTCAGGATCTCAGACATTTCTGTTATTACAAGAAACTGTCCCAATAAACATGTGTAATTACACATTAATTGTTATTACACCACAGTTAGCTAATTAGGTGTAAATCAAGTCACTTAAGGCCCTATTCACGAAGCATTTACCCCAATGCTCAGTTTCCAGTTTTTTGTAAAAGGAAAAAAATATGCATATGTATTGAGCATTCTGTGGTTTTTGGCATTCATAATCTTTTCTTTCTATAAAAATTGGATGTACGCAAACCAATGGCACAATCATGCACAAACTGCATAAACAGGACTATATCCTTCCTGCATTCTCTCTCACAAGTAAATGTCCCGACGCATTTCAAAAACATCTCACCTTTCACGACGGATTTTTTTTTTTTTTTTTTTTTTTTAAATATGAGCTGTAGAACATTTCCAGTGTTAATGGCAAACCACATCAATAATAACTAAGACAAACCCGTCCGTTTGGTTAGGAAGGAACGTCAGCTCACCAAAACATGAGCTGATAGCACAAGCACTTACTCCTTATGAGAGAATGTTCTGGCTTGCCTTTGCATGTATTCAAATAATGGACACTATTCTGAAATATAGTTCCCAAAAGAATTGGGAGAGTCACTAGAGACATGGGCGCAGTGGAATAATCATTAACACTGAGTTCAGCCCCAGTGGAATAAATAAACAAATAAACCTCCCCTGAGACTCACATTCCATGAAAAGAATATGCACCAGTTTATGTTTGTCATGCAAACTTGTATTATCTGACTTGTAAGCTTGTGTGTGGGAACTGTTGCTACCACTTGTAGACTTGGTAAAATATTTTAAATGTGAATTAATAAATAAGAAATGGTAGCTTTGATTAGTTACAGCACATGACAGGGGAACAGTGTGGTAACCAGAGCTGCTGAGGTCACACTGAGGTTTCAAGCTATAGCTCCAGTATTAATATGACTGCTCGGTACTGACTATTCAACCTCCAAATCTGTGTTAAACGGCAAACCAGCAGAGAAAATGAAGGGATCTTTTGTACTTTAACAGAATTTTTTCATGAAAATCAGCATTGATGATACAAAAAAACAATGGAGGACTCGACCTCGGTGTCCTCACAGCTAGTTACAGCCATGCAGGGGAATCGACATGGGGACTTTGGAAAACATCTGAAGCATCACGGCGCCCTCTGTAGGCCACTTACGAATAGACACTCTGTATATCTCTACTGAGTATTGCATTGTGTTCAGCACATTATACGTTTAACTGTGTGGTGCCCCATTTATTAAAAACAAACAAACAAACAAAAAAACGTTTTATATTTAGTGTGCTTCTCAGAAAACAATAGAAATACTTTGTTTCTTTGCGTGCGCGTTCTCGTGAACAATTTTCAAATTTACAAATAAAAACATTAAAATATACCTTGATTGAGAATCTTATTTTACCCCAGTCATTAATCATACTTTGTGGCATGAGAAAACTTCATGAAACAAGAAATACAGGACTCAGTGGTTTACAACTATGGCCAAAGGTTTTGCATCACTTAGAATTTTAGGATTGAGACTAACACACTATATATATATATATATTTCCTTTGACTTCAAGAAGCAAAATTAATTCATTCTACAAGGTGATGCAGAATTTTTGGCCATAGCTGTCCTGTATTGAATAAGGCCTGGGCCCTGTTCTAATTCATTGACTCAATATCAGAGTCAGAGAGTGAAATAAAAGCATTCATTGATTTCAAAGCCACACAGTAATTACCCTAAACACACCGTCTTAAAACAGTGCCAGGTTGCATTGGGTATTGCATTCATAATCTTCTAGGGCTGGTAGAGGCTAAAACCAGCTTAGTGCAGTTAGCAGAGATTGGGGAAAAGCCCCAACACTGGAATATGAAGAATCAGTCCCAAGGTAGAGCGGTTGGTATATAAATAGGGGATGAAATACCTCCGTGAGCTGCTTTTAAAACTGTTAAAAACACATCTTACTACCCCACTAAATACGCTGAGGTCAAGCTATTCGGACCACACAAACCACTTCCTTAACAAAGCTATGCTTACACGTGTCAATGCCATTGTGTTTTGCAGGTATTTGTTCTCATGAATTTCATTAATATTTGCTGTTAAACGTCTTTTCACAAAGTCACGCAGTGTTTCATCCCCCTCAGCTCTGGCCTTTTCACTCCTTGCTTGTGTCTGTTAATATTCTAATGAGTGTCTGTCACCAGCCCTGTAGCGGTTAGCACGTTATTGGGGTCACTCCAACAATAGACAGATTGGAGGCGTTTCATTTTCAGTCTTACTCAGATTCGTTTTTGTAGTTTTTCTTTTTTAATCTTTTTTAATCATAAGCTCTGTACAAAAAATTGATTTATGCAGCATGTTTAACTGGCATCTACCTGTTATTTAAAAATTCTGTTTAACAATATTGTCATGATAACTTTATTATTGTTAAATGCAAAAAGTTAAGTCTAAATGTAATGTATCAGATTGTAATAATACATGTGGTTGTTATTTTACATTGCAGTTATTATGTATCCACATCTCACTAACAGTGCAATAACAGTGCAGTTATAATTAGATAACCCTAGCCACAAGCTACAAGCCAGTGGTTTATTGCTATTAATGCTTTGTTACAGGGTAATAACACAGCTCCCATGCAATAAGACAGTATTCATATTTAATCTATCTGTCAGTCTTCATAGAACATAGATCCAGCACATGCTTTTCACTTTGTTGTTGGTTTTCTTCTAAGGGAGTGCAGATGCAGAATTAGAGGATGGTCCCGAAGCTACCCTGTTAGGATCCCTTGCTTTACAATACAGACAGGTTCTTTAGAGACAATGAGATCAGCAGATACAGATCCTGCTTCTTCATGTAAAGTGGCTGTGCTTGCTTACACTACTGTGTAAAACCCCACTACTCCCCGGGAAGGAATCTGTCTCCAGCAGCTCATTTTCTTGCTACTAATAGCCTCGGACACTGTCTGAAACACATCTAATACAGTAAGTTAATAAACAGGTGGCACACCATCTCCTTCTGGGGTGATCAAAGTGTCAGCTGATAAGAACTGGAATGTTACTGAATCAGGAGAGCTTTTGATTGGCTCAGAGGGACTTTCTGATTTTTTTTCAAAGGGCTGCTCCCTTGTTTAGATTCTGGAACGCTATTGAAAGTTCTGGAACTTGAATTGTGCAGTCCTACTCTTTAACCCTGTAGGGGCTGCAAGCTGATTGTAGCAACACATTTCCTGCCCAGTCTGCTGTGATCAGGCCTTTTTCTTGAATTGGCTTTGACACATTCAAATTGAAACCAAAAGGAGATGTAACAGCAGCTGTGACTGGTTGTTTTGCAGGAGGATTCTTGGAAACCTGAACCTCGTTATTTGATTATTATTAGCAGGGCTGACAGGAGAAACTTGTTTTTAACACTTTGCAATAGTGCATGTCATTTTTTTCCAGCTGTATGTTAGTTGCTTGTTTAAGCAGTAAGGTTAGCAATGAATTAGCAAAGCTAAATGACATGCTCACTGATACTGATACTTATGTTGATAGATTGTTGATCAGTGAAGATTGATGCAGGATTGGTAAAGGTTACTGATACGTTCCAGACTTGTTCTTTCTCTCTCTTCATTATCACTCACTAATACAAAGCTCCTCCCCTTGCTACAT
Source organism: Polyodon spathula (assembly GCF_017654505.1). Classification (NCBI taxonomy): domain Eukaryota; kingdom Metazoa; phylum Chordata; class Actinopteri; order Acipenseriformes; family Polyodontidae; genus Polyodon; species Polyodon spathula. Next base: position 11,768,969 of record NC_054541.1, on the reverse strand, counting down.
TGCAATCCATGCTTCTTAGTTAAGAGTAAGGCAACACCACACACAATTTTCACCTGATGAATTAGCCTAAAAACATGATTAATAAAAACTGTGAAATGCATGTTTCATCTTGCATTAACATTACTTTTAACCGGGGAAGCGGTTTGAGATGTTGCCTTGCAGACAGACAGTGGGGGACTTGTGAGTGTGCAGGTGGCGACCGCTAATTATAAATACACTTTAAATATTAACACAGGACATGCAGCTTAACATGCATAGGCAAAAACAAGATCCATGCGTAATGGTGAAGTATGCAAATCGGGGACAGAAAATAAACGCAGCGGGATTGGTAGTGAGAATAGACCCAGTTTGAGAGTTCAGCTCACATGTCACAGATTGTAATTCTGTGTGATCAGGCTAGAAATGCTTCTGTACCTTCGATTCTGCAGTGAGTGAAACTGCATCGCAGGAAGAATGTGTGTCGGTGTGTTTCCATTGCACTCTGCAATTCAATACAACTCACCCTTCTAGAGCTCTAGAACATTAAGCTGCCGTGGAGCACTCCATAGGAATCTCTGGAAAGGGTTCGTTGGTTACTCAAGGACTGTCCTCCTTCATAATAAACACACAATTGTGCTGAATTTAGAAACACCAGCAGAAACGTAATAAATAGGGCGACAAACGTCTTTCTCAATGTCTTGAAAACTGAGAGAATGTCAAGACTAAAAGAAGAACGACAAATAAGCAGATTCCCAATCTCCTGCTCTAACTTGCCCAGTGGAAGTGACATTACATCTTTATGATATCAGAAATGCAGTGATTCATATTTGGACATTTTGAGTATCATTATTATGAAACCTACTGACATTAATATTAACAATGTGCTTTCTGCTGTGTGTAAACACATTTCAGTCATAAAAACAGATGGTTTTTTTTTTTGGTTTTTTTTACTTGCTGGATGTCGATCAATGCATGCGCAAAGTGTATAATTCAAAAAACTAAATAAACCACGAGTCTCAGAGGTCCATATTTTAAAAGCTGCTTCTGGGTGTTGAATCTGGTTAGAAGATACTGGTGGCTAACAGATCACAGAGCTGAAAGATAATCTCCATCCAAAGGTATCAGTAAAAGTATGCATCTGCCTACCTAGCAATCCATTCAGCTGCCTTTCTATCTATAAATCCAGCTATTGTTCCATTTGCCAGTTATTTAAAAGAGTAAATATAATACACACTTTTGAATTGCTCAGTGTTGATGTCATGAGATGTATCTGTTTTAAAATACGCCCTATTTCTGCTTTCCTGCATGCAGCAGTGTCACTTAAAAAAGTTTTGCCCGACGCTATCCGTCTGAAGAGTTAATGGCAAGCATGATGGGAAGCTGTGATTGTTCCATCACGGTGTCTGCAGAGAAACAAGAGAAGCTGTGTGATCTGTCAGGAGCCAGGCTATAATTACACTTGATATAACAACTAGAGAAGCAAATATCACAGCGAAACTGTGAGACAGGAATGTTTGTGTGAGATCTCATTAATTCTAAATACCTCCTCGCCCTCTGTTTCTCTCTCTCTCTCTCTAGAAACTTACATTCAAAAACAGGGCAAACACACCATTTAGCAAATTCACAGAATCAAATTAAGTTCCATACACAATACAGTAAATTTATACATTCTCTAAACTTGTGTGTGACTATGATTGGTGTCACAGTATTCCCTAATGAATGTAGCTTCAGAGCTACTTGGGTTTAGTTTTACATACTGCCGTTCAATTTCAGAGTCTTTATTACTGATCTATAGTATGTCCAATCAGAGGTGAGCGAGGGAATGGGTTATGAGTTCCTCAAAGTGACAGTAGCCTAGATACACTAGGCTGTATTGTTTAAATGCATTATCACAGTGGTATACAATTACAAAGGCCCAACCAGGAACACAAACACTTCTGGAATACATTCAATACACAAACACAATTAGTCAAAACCTAACTGAAGATCCTTATTAATTATCCAGCTAATGTGTCCAGCAGTCTGGGCAAAAAGAAAAAAATGAACCTTTAGAAAATCATATACATTTCAAACATTTTAAGTACAGTTTGTATAATTAAAAATATGCTATGTGGCCTCCCTAATTGACTGGTAGGGTGCTGTGGGATGGGTGCTATGCATTATACTGCTGCTTTCTGAGCTCTGTTTATTGTTTTTCACTACCTCCTTTCCAGTGTGGGCTATCGGCTGGATGGGACTGAGGTGCAAGGAAGAGAAATGAATCATATAAAAAACAACTGCGCTTCGAATACAGCAAAAGCACAGTAACAAAAACACAGCGACCCTCGCCGGATACACACGCTGCTTACACATAGCATTCTTTGTGAGCTGTGAGAAACATTCAACCACAATACTGCAGTCCATTCAAAAATGGATTTGAGCTTTTTCAAGCTGCTTGGAAGATCTCCTTGAAATCTAGTTTCACTACAGGGTGCCTGCTGACCTGGGACGGACACTTTTATTAATCTAAAGATATCTGACTCGAGTTAAGTGACACTGCAATTTCTCTGAGCACGCTGCAACAGCATTGCAGTTTGAGATCTTTATATGAATATCCTGCAGTTACAGTGAAGATAAACAGTTAATCTGCAGTGTGCATCCGGGTCTGTTTTGTATGAACTGACAAGCCATATCGCCACTTTTTAAGAAGATGATTTGGCAGAGAAATTAATAACCTGTGTCTAGAGTTGCCACCTGGCCCCATAATTCCAGAACAGTGTGATACAGAACAGGATTTTGAAGTTGCCTTTAAACTGAAGGAAATCAACATGTGAATTGAGCCCTAAACCTTTGCTAAATTGATTCTGGTGATTAATTATCTTGAGGCAGCATGACAATACAATAATAGCTTTTAACAAATGAAATATATAAATAAGTACATCATCAATATTTATTTATTTTATTAATAGTGTTTATATATATATATATATATATATATATATATATATATATATATATATATATATATATATATATTAAAGTTTCTTTATAGTTTCTAATAGTATATCACCTTCTCCCACTGAAATCATTAATACTCAGCAGCTGTTCACTATTCCTGACACCAGACAGCCTGAACACCCGATCATTGTTGTTATTTAATTGGGAGAGTCAATGTAAATTAGGGCTATATATTACTAATTAATTTGATATAAATAGCATATTTTAAATATTGAAAACTGAAATATCATTTTGTACAAAATAAAAATAAATATCTTGAACAAACCTACACACATGTTTATTCAAGATGGTTTTTTTTATTCTGTAAGATTTGTATTATCACAATGATTCAGATAATTAAGAAGCAGTATAAATTAAGCAAGTGCTTAGTGCTCAATTCGCGTGTTTATTGCTTTCAGTTTAAGGGCAACTTAAAAACCATGTCCCGTCCCAAAGTGTTCCGGAATTATGGGGCCAGGTGGCAACCCTACCTGTGTCCTACAGCATTGTGGAACAAGCCAGCTCCATCCGACTACATTCCAGCGCGCTATGAACAGTTTCTATTGATGGGAGTGTGTGTATTTTCGTGCATATATAACACCCAATTCTGACTCATTTACGCATGGCATGAGAGTGCGCCTGTAAAAATAAGTCTTAAAGCAACACCAGCCCCAGGCAGGAAAGCCAGGAGGAAGGGAGTATCGTGTTCACAGAAAGGGCACGCATCTCAAAGGGAGACTGGTCACCTCGTTTGTATCACTCAGTTAGGACTAAAATGATCTTTTATATCCAGTTGGGAGTTTTAAAAGTGATGGGTTTTTTTGTTTTTTTTTTAATGTTTTTAGTAAACCTTTACAATAAGGTATGATGAATCGATAAATACTTTCAACTTTGAAATTCGGCAGGAAACAATGAACCCACAGTCATAAACCCTCATTTGCAATTTCCTTCTAAGTTTAGAAAGTGTTTTTAAACCCCAGAATTGAAACCAACCCCTATTTAGAAACATTCGAGGAAGGTTTCATGAATAATGACTTGCTTTATTTATTATCAATAAAAGCTTGCATGATAAGGGCTCAGTATTTCACTGCGTTTCTAACTGCATTCGATTCCTATCAATGCCTTGTTGTCTGAATTTCATTCACACGCTAGCTACGTTTTCATGGTCAGGGTTAGCCACGGTCATCCCCAAAACGATATGAAATATTACTTAAGTGTCTCTGAAGCGATCGCGTTGTCTGTTTATCGCTTTGCAACATTGTAATATGGTATTTTGCATTAAAAAGTAGTAGTTACATTAAAGTATTTTTTAATGACACATTACGCGTGTAAATCATCATGTTCTGCATTAATTAATTATAGGTTTCTTATAAATGCCTAAGCTATTTCACGTTATTGCTTTTTCGTGTACGCGCTCTCTCAATATTGGCGTCTAAACTACAGTTCAATTAAACAAGATTATTATTATTATTATTATTATTATTATTATTATTATTATTATTATTATTATTATTATTATTAATAATAATAATGTTTTATATCAAAGGAGTAACAAGTAAATAATAGGGTAATTAAAATAATACCTCTGCTTCCCAGAGTAATATCCGTTAATACTGGTAAGTTAGTGATATAGTTAGGGAGGAAAAATGTTAAAAAGTGCATTTAATTGCTTAAACTTAGATGTCCGCTAATTGTCAGCTAATTACGGAATGAACTCATGAAATGAACTAGTTACGTATTATTCAGCACAGTCGTAACCGTTTGCTCTTCAGTGGAAACATGAAAAGGGTTTAATAATCTGACCTATCCTGGTTATATCTTATTTACGCTTAACATAAAGCATTGCTATCATAGAAAGAAACTCTGACTGCCTTTGTGATAAAATATTACTTTGGTCTCCCCAATTGACTGACCTGATTTTAACTGCTTTAAGAATGCAGTATCCAAGATAATACCAAAACACTTGACATAACTTGTTAAAAAATGTTTGGTATATAAATACACACAACACGCAAACAACAAGACTATAGGTCTTCTGGGGAATCTGCCAGAGAGCAAATTTCAAAATAAAAAATAGTTTGTTGAAAATAAAAGAGCTCTAACTATTGCTTTTCAAACAGCAAAAATAAATAAAAACATCATATAAAACAAACACCTAATTCTTGACAGTATTATAATGCTTATAGGAGAACTAAACATAACAAATATGAAACTACCACACACAGCCCATTTAAAATTGATAAATAGATTTGCTCTTAGTGTTAGTGCCTGTCTATCTATTTATAGGGCTTTTAGCTAATAATGCTGAGCAGAGCTAAACACACGACCCGGGAGTTCTTAAAACGCTCAAGCTGTCAAAATAACAGTAGTCGCTGGGAAGTAGTACAGTAGCAGGATTAGCAGGACAATCATTTCTGAGGTGGCCCTCTTCGAATCTGTTGTTGCTCAGCCCCTTCTATGCTGTGGCCCTTCTACTGTATCCCAGGCATGCACGAGTCATTCAGCAGCCTGCACTTGCTCAAAGGTAGCTGCTAGTGCTGCACTGTGCTGTATTGTAAACTGCACTGGAGTGCATCCTCCCTTAATCAACACAGGGATGCAAATGCAGGCTGAATGATGAAATAACTTCCACCTTTCCAAGCTGTAGTGCCTGGAGAACGCCGTTCTTGAGTAAGTAGCTAGATTGCAGTAGCCTACCTTTTCTGAGCGAGGTCCGTGTCTCCTCTTGTGCTGTAAATAAGTAAGAAGGGCTCTCCTTTAATTGAATGGGCTACAACAGTGTACACAGAAACACCCAGCTTTGAGAGAGCTACTCGCCCTCTCTCTCACACTCTCTCTCTCTTTCTCTCTCACTGTAGCTGCGCTCTGTACTGGGTGTATAATTAGAACAGTCTCTGTTGTGATACGCCTCAACGCAAGCTGATTGTGGGAGGATGCTTGCCTCCTTGCCTGCCTCCCTGCCTGCCTGTCATACTGCCTGGTTTGGCAGTCTGCCTAGAAGCGTCTCTCATTGACAGTTCCATAGCTAGAAATTCATCAGGGTGACACCCAGCTATTCACTACTCAGAGCTGACTTCACTTGGGTTGTAGTTAGAGTGGTAGCAGTGGAGTACACTCTGGGGATTAACTAGTATTAGTGGCATTCGTATATTAAAACAGGAAAGGCGGCATTTAGGCAAACTGTATTATTATTATTATGCACTCTAAATGTGCATTCCTCTTCATATATTTGATACTAATACTAACTAATACTTCCATTAATAATATAAAGTGTCTGACTCAAATGTAATCATGTCTGGGCATGCTTCTGAGCACAGCTAATGGAGCTGCAGCAACTCTGACTCATTTTGCTTCCGGTCCGCTCCAGCGGTGGATTGGACTGAGTCACATAAAGTTTGTGAAAACTACCCTGCGCTTTCAGGACACTGGTCTGTAGCCATACAGCCATACAGAGAGAAAGAGAGAGAGAGAGAGAGAGAGAGAGAGAGAGAGAGAGAGAGAGAGAGAGAGAGAGAGAGAGAGAGAGAGTCCCAGATGGACCCAGCCTCCTACACTCTCATTTCTCTATTACCACAAATATCACTTCTCTAATTCCTGTTAATGTTTTAGTGCATACAGCTGCCACTGCTTCAGTATCACTCCTCTCTGCATTGAGTTACTGTACGCCTTGCAAAGTCCTTCTTTCCAAAGCAAAGCCTGCAGCGCTATAAAGCGCTCAATGGTAGAACAAGTAGTAATGCTAAATACGTTTGGTTTGAATTATTACAAACGTTTCAACTAGAATTGAGGAAAGACTTCTAGCCAAAATCTTTGTCAAAGACTTTTAGTTTAGTATTGCTACATAACATGTTCTCTGTGGTCAAACAGTGTTTAGAGACGCAACAAAAATCTCTAGTCGATCTGGACAAGTAGTTTGAGAAAGGTTTTGTTAATAAAATGTATTTAATGACATCAACAAAATGGCAGAACACAAGCTGGTGCCCACAAGGAGGAGCTGCTGCAGGAAGTGAAACCATTGCTCTCAAGATCTGGGGAGGAAGTTAAATGAAACGTTGAACTTTTACACGAAAAGGGTGAAATCGGTTCATTTCCTGTATTCCACTTACTGTGAATGAGGTCATAATAGAATGCCAAATCTACAATGCCTAAACTCAGAGTGCAAACAGTACGGTGCCAACCCAACAGCACAGCATTGCAACGGGGGCTACTTTTGAAATGTTTTAATGTTGTGTTTTAATTACCAAAAAAAAAAAAAAAAAAGCTGGATTCTCAAAGGTATATCCTCCAAACCGTCATCAGCACATTAGGTTTTCAGATAGTAAAACCACACCCAAAAAGCAAACAAAAAATGTATATCTTACAGTATGTATCTTACAACTGAGTTTTGGATAAGGTGCATTTATTACCCAATATGGATCCATGGAGTCATGAAATGGTCGTTAAATGAAAGCTCTTCAGCAGAAAGCCTTAGTTGCTGAAAGCACCTACCAAAGTAATACTTTGACTTAACACCAAAAAGAGACTGCAGTGAGTTATCAATGAATGGAGGAGCAAGTAGGGATGGGCAACAGTAACTTCAAACACTTTAATGTTCACATTAATGATCAAACTAACCTTACCTGTGACCTTAGCATATAAATACAGTAATATGCAAACTTTCCTCTCTGCGTTTCAGGGCAGCAGCTAATGCAGAGAAACCAGAAACCTGTTCAAATGTGCTGACTCAGTGAAGAGGCTGGCAGAGCGGAGTTGTATTTAAAGTGTGAATATTGGGTGGGCTATTTTTGTCTTGAGGTTCCTCTCTGACGGTGAAGTCTGCTGACACTGTGCAGGACATGCTGGGGCTGCAGATCACACAGTTAGTATTTTACATCTTAGATTTACTACGTCTCTCACGGGCTGGGCCAGTGTTTCTCAGGCAGTGTTGTCTGTTATCACACAGTGCAAGAGCTTTTCTATTCTTGAGCTACACCAGAAAAGAACCCTCAATGAATATTGCATTGGGTTAGGTAGCAACAGCAACTAGAAACCTCCCTGGTGGTTACATTTGAGAATCCCTAGTCATTACAACTTGGAGACCTCTAATATTATTGCTAGGATTTTCAAACTGGAAGGTGGCAAAGCACACAACTCCTGCACTCCTCCCCACACCCCCTGTACAGGTGTCATTTAGAACTGCTTTTTTAACACTGTAGTGATGTTTAATAGATGATGTAAAATGTATCAACAATGTATTACGAGACAAGTTATAAAGTGAAGGAACAATATTGTCGAACACATTATCAATGCTTGTTTTGATCTTGCAAGCCCTGTAATGGGTTATTTGATGCAGATAAGAGGAAAGTTACATCCAAGAACTGGGTAGAGCCAGCCAGAGACAAACATAAGCCCCTTTTACCCAGTTGTGCTTGAGCTCATCTTTGAGAATCTAGAGCAAGCATGTTGCATGTGGTCACACTTCATTAAGTACAAACCTGCTTGGAAGGAGTACCAGTGAGGTGAGGGTGCCACAGAGCTGTAGCAGAGTAAAAATATCAAAGAAGGTTGCAACAGGTTGCAGACAGCTTTAGTTAGTAGCTTCAGGTTATGCACATTACAAACCCTTAGGAATTCCTTTTATTAAAACATGTGTGCTGGTTTGGAAAATGCCTTGTAAAAAGATATGCTATTTTTTTTTTTTTGGTGGGGGGGGGGGGGGGGGGGGGGATTACCAGTTATATTATACAGGTCGGCTGAAACAAGTAACATTCGTCAGATGTCAAGATGCTGACACCTAGCACCACCTCTTCACACACACTCTTGCATACAGCACTATGGTTTGCATGTATTTTCATTGCAAAGCAGATGGGGGTGTCAGTGGGTGGTATGGAGGCTGTTTGATTGGCTGTGCTGTTTTACAGTAAATGATTTATATTCCTATAACTCGATTGACTGCTGAAATAAATACAATACTATTCCTTAGCATTGGGGCTTACTGTCACCAGGGCTGCCATAATGATGTATTCTGACAGCAGTTTTTTTTAACAAGTAATTAGCAGTTATTGTGTCTGCAAGAAAAATCGAGAAATCGAGAGGTCAGGCAAGCTGTAAACACTGTGTGCTGTAAACAGCAGCAGATAACATGCAGCATTGTATGTTCTTGACTTGACATGGGCTGGAACACACACTTTGTACGAGTGTTTGCAAATGTCTTGTTGGGACTCTGGGGGTCACTTTGCACCATCCTTTAATGTAATAGAAAGTTCATGGGAGATGTGACTCTGGGTGGAATAAGAGAGCCAGCGGGTGCATTTGTCATCGCTGAGGGGAGGTGATGACAGGGTGGTCTCATAAAGCAGAGCTACAGAAAATCAAACGTTTCGATTCCCTCGTGAAAGGAGGCTTTTGCATTTGCGGTGCAATAATATCCCACAAAACAAAAGCTCCATCTGCGCCCCCTGTCCCCCTCTTACATGCAAATCATCAGAACAGTGTCTCACCTCAGCCATAACCTTTAAGAGCTTCGCAAGAAGCTCGCAACAGTACCACTTAAGTCATCGCTCTGAAAAGAAGAAGAAACAGTGAGAAAGATCAGCAGTAATTAGTCATTGAACATATGCAAATAGTGCATTTTGATTTACCATTTCAACTGCATTTAATGTCCTTATGATATTAACACTCTCAACAGATAAAGTTAGCTTTGTTTGAACAACAGTGACAGTGTCTTTGTTTGAACAACAGTGACAGTGACACTGTGCATTCTAGAACAGGAACATTGAAGATATGGAATTGGCAATAGGAATAATAGATCAGAGGGAACTGATATATATATTCCTATGAGCTTAACATGCAGCCTACAGCACTCAGTATTCCCAGGTGGTCTCCCATCCAAGTACTAACCAAGCCCAACATTGTTTTGCTTAAGCATTGCATGGTAAGTTCGATTTGAAGAGCTTTTTGCCATCAGAGACGTTGCCCAGGGGTCACTACAAGGAAGTAGCTCTTCTTGACCCCCAGAGGGAACTGATAGAGGCAGTTAGCAGTACACATAACAACAGAACGCCCCGCCCACCTCATGAATATTGAAGTTCCCCTGACCTGCATAGTCAAAAATGTACCTGAGCTCTCTGTAAAGGTGAGCTAACAAAAGATGAAATAATCTGATTTTTTATAACAGTGTATATTGTAATAATGATGGCTGAGTTGTATAGGATCAAAAATAAATAAATAAATAAATATATAAGTACAAAAAATATTTTAATTGTAAAATTATTATAAAAAACATTGGATAACCTTTTAGTACTTTAAGTAAACTCTAACAAAGAATGGTAAATAGTTGCAGCTTTTGTTGCTTGTGGAACAGATGCAAGTTAAGGGAACAGATCAGTATTCTTCCCCCTCCAAGCACTGGAGAAGGACAGGTATAATTGCAATGTAATTTCATACATACACACACACTCACATATATCGAATGAGTGAGTTGGGAGGGCTAGTATTTTCTTCAAAGTGCTGATAATGATAATAATAAAAGCGTTATTTATTGGCCTGTGTAGGCTATATAATCTTCATAATACCACATATTTAGCAGCGGTGTGACATTTGTACGAAGCAAATTAAACCATCTGGCTCTCATTAACAGCCTACTCACATCTGATAAAGTAGACTTCGGGTGTGTTTTGAGTCAGCTCTCTCTGTCCTGCCCACACATATTCTCTGAGCCATAGCTGAAGAATTGTTACAGCTATTTAAGAGCTGGCTTGTAGAGGTTAGGAGATTCCAAAAACTGCTAATATTTGACATTTAGGGAGATGGGGCACTGAGGTAAGACCTGAAACGAGAATTGCCACAATGCTTTCTAACCTCTCCTGTGGTTTCAAATACATAAGTACAACAACAAAGTGTGACCATCAGTCATTTCGAAAAACAAGTCTGATCTCGGTATAGTTCAGTATCACACCAATATACTGCAAAATGAACACAAACTGAAAATATCACACCACTATACTGCAACACTGACACTATGCTATAATGTGTCATGTTATTGACAAACTAAGATCACTCTAGCTTGTGCTGAATGTGTGCTAGATTAATCCAAACTCAGCTGAGATGGCATCTGTTGTTTCAATATTGTTAATATAAAAACATGGTTTATAACAAAATTTCAAGATCTCATTCATTATAACCGGTATGGCTTATAACAGACCCTTATTCTGCAGTGGTACTGAACTGAACTGTGCCACACACAATTTGAAGGCTTTATTTGTTGAAACATTTTTTTTATTTTACCATGCCATACCAATTTCATTTATATAGCGTCCTTCATGTGCAAGCATCCCTGGGCGCTTCACAGAAATACTAAATAAACAGAAGACCGAAAAAGATATGTTTTGAGCTTAGATTTAAACATACTAACAAGTGTATTTTACATATGTCATTCAATGACAGCAGTTTGCAGTCAAGATACTAGGATGACAATGCATCAAAATGTAAAATTGAAATTGATCAAAATCAATGCAAAACATTTTTGGGATTTTTTTTATTCCTGTTTGATTGTTTAAATTGTTGCAGCAATAAATTAAACTGTATTGCACCCTTACAGTAATAATAATAAGAAGAAATGAAACTGTACACATTGAGATGCGCAGTAAAGGCAAGCACTGTATATATAATATTTGATTTATGTTTTAAAAGCAGTTTCTAAATGACTAACAACCGTGAATCCCCACTCTAGCTATCAATACACACATTGCAGACTTGTATGATTCACCCTGATGAATATCATGCTGCTGTTTAATTAAGGGCAGCTCAGACAGACACACGAAGAAATAATAAAGAAAATGTAAAACTAAAGTTTGATTCCCAATATTAATAAATGCAGGTTAACTTACAAGCCCAAGGTGCTGGCCGACAGGGGCGTGTGTTAATATCACAAGATTAAGAGCTGGAAACAAGCAGAGGCGATGACAGGACAGAAGGTTCTTCGACTATCACCAGAAAATGAAAAAATAAAGCTTGTCACGTCAACAAGGGGGGAAAGGCATGTTGCAAAAGCTGGTGAGGAATTGTTTTAATTCCTCTAAATCTGTCGACCATTTGTGTGGTGCTTCTTATTTTTGTATAATTATACCTCAATGACCTATTCTGGCCTATTCCAAATGAAAATACAGACAGATTTCTAAACGACAAATAAAATTAAATAAATCAAATCGGAAGTTGGAGATCTCTTGTATCTTGATTTTTGGTTCCTGGATAGTCAAGGGATTTAAGAGGCCTGTTTCTCAGAGGAACTAATAATGTTACACCAGCACAACTCTAACAAGTGAAAAACCTTCCTTTGACTCCTACAGATCTGGGATGAAACAGTAAAAAGGCAGTGCTAGTAACAACGAACCTGATACTCTGTAAGTATTTTATTTGACGTCCACTCAAGTGTGCTTTTGTCAGGACCTTGCAGTTCTTGATTTGTAATAGGAGAAGCATGGTTTGTACAAAACGAGATACAAATCGAGGGTCACTCGAAGTGAACCAAACAAAACTGACACAAAACAGTATCAATAACTTCTGCCCTTTGACTTCTGGCAGTCAAGACCCAGAGAGCACTGCCCACACTGTAGGCATTACTCCAGAAATGACAGAGCCTGGCACTATGGGAGCAGTCCAGCAATAATTACAGTGAGACTGAAGACCATTGTATCATCACTGAGCAGAGTATGTGTGGGGCCGCCACTGAAGCTTCATCAGTGATCTAGACCAGCTTTCGGATGAGAAGGCTTCATCAGGGTCTTTACAGGGTACAACGTGGGCTCTGAAACTGCTTAGCTGGGGATTGTGGACATGCTCCCACTTGTGGTCTCAGTCAGTAATTGCATGTAGCGAGTCAGTAATCCAGATGATGTCGGCTACAGCGGGTAACTAACGCACTACGGAAGACCATCTGGGTTAAAAAACTATGGAAGGCCACACACACACACACAAACATATTCACAACTACAGAGTCCTACTGGTAGTGAGGATCTCAAAGCTCTGAGAAGAATAAATGAGCCAATTTCAAAATGTCATTGTTATACAAGACAGCACACTAGGCTGGGCGCAATGACAGGACAATGAGAGAGTCATCCATTCTGGTAGATCTGTCTTGAAAGCATCTCAACAACTGATCACCACAAGTTGTTTCAGGCCATATGCTTTGGCACTATCGCAAAATTGAAGTCTAACAAACAGTTGTCTTGTGTTACAGACTGGGGACGTTATGCTGAGATGTCAGAACTAAACAACCTTGTCATTGTATTTTTAGCCATGTGCTGTACTTTTCTGTTACACTGTTGTGGCAGGCTGGCAAGTGGATAGAGGCCCAGAGACAAACTGCAGTTAAAAAAAATACTCTTATTATAAATAAACACAAAAATAAAAGTGCACAAGGGCAAAATAACAGATATTTAAACAAAAAACTAAACTTACAAAAATAAAGGTTTCCAGGTTGGGCAATACCTTCATTGAATTTAGAACAGTTCAAAAACCTCAAACACCAACCTGCTTCCTTCACTCCCTCCTCCTAATGGGACGCAGAGGCCTCCTTTTATGTCAGGTGGCTGGGTGCTGATTGATTGTTAATTAAGTTAATCATCTAATCAACTAATCAACCCCAGCCACCTGAGCATAATAAACCCAGGCAGGTAGGGGAAATTAACCCCATCCCTGCCAATTTAAAAAGGGCAGAGCTTTGCTCTGCCACAACTGTGTATTTGTATTTTTTAAATTTTATTTTCTTGAACTAGCTTCTTATGAATACACATGCAAAAATACAATATATAAACTATATTTTTTGTTAAAAAGATGTAGTTTGTAAGGAGATCCTATGCTCACAAACCACACACACACACACACACACACACACACACACACACACACACACACACACATCAAAGAAATTGTAAGATAAGTTAATAAGTAAGAGGAAATTGAGTAGGAGGCAAAAGGTTAAGAATACCCAAAAAAACAGTGAGTAATGTGCTTTAGTTATACATAATTATTATTCGCTTTGTAATAAATATGGATACATTTAATACAATTTATTCTGGTAAAACACCTCAAGTACTGGTAACGATGCATATTAACATTGTAATGATGTGTAAGCACACATGTATTTATTAAGTAACTGCTATGTAAATCCACAGTAATTACAGAAACTTCATGTAACATGTTACCCCCCCCCAAAAAAACCCTGCTCCTCTCAATGGATTATTATTGGTTCTCATTTACATATGGTTTTCATATTAATCACCAAACACCCACTTTGTGTTTTCTGCCTGCGTGTTTTGTGTTTTTATATCACGTCTGTTCTGTTTTGTTTGTAAATGCCAGAGGTTGAAAAGCAGGGTGGAGATCGATAGAGAAGCACTTTCTTCTTCCTTGTTCTTGAATTGGGTAACACAGACTCATTTCATGAATATGTATTGATTGGAATTCAAGATGTGACCTGGACTGGACACAAGGGTTAACATGCTCACTCACAACTCTGCATGTCATAGGGTTATTTATTTTATTATTCGTATTCATTCACAAAAACACATTCTATAAACGACTGTATCAGGATGATACACAAAGAACACCGATGCATAACTGAGATGTGAAATAAACACACATTTTACTCAATAGAAAGTATTTCTCTCCTTTCTTTTCCAGCTCATTTGATGGGTACCTGGTGTGATTGTCGATGTATCAGTGTGGGTGCAACAGCAATTCAGTTCTACATTCTTTGCTGTCAATTAGAATTGACAATTCTAATTGCTCGTGTATCTGCGGCCTAACCTTGGTTATCCCCCTGAGCTCTGCTGTGATTGGTCAGCCAGAAGACTGCTCCACTGCCCAACCAATCACAAGCTTTTCTTCTGCAGCTGGTGTCAGATTTGAGCAGACAATGAATCAGAGTAAACGAAGCAGCAGTAGGTGACTGTGCCAGTTGTAATGAAAGCGCACACCAGCACTAACGCTGATACCTGCACGTCCCAGGCATGAGCGACTGCAGTTTGCTTTTGAGTCTTCGGCTCCTCTGATGATAGGTCTAGTGGTAACATTTAAACCATGTGAATCCCCCTTTCAATTCAATTTCACCTTCTGCACTTGTGTGGGAAAAACATTTCACTGACCTAAATATGGTTGCTGTTCTATGGTGTCTGTTTGTTTTGGGTTTTTTTTTTGGTTAAATTTAATTTCTGCAGAACCTGTATATCATCCTGAACAATTTCTTATTAAAGACTGCAAATACACTCACCTCTGTGTGGATTAGTGTAGCTCAAAGAAGATTAGGAACAAAGTTTCCTATCTGAAGGGCTTATAAGAACAGTCCCTATGCCCCACGCTAGTGAATGTAAGGAATACCACTTTGGCTCCATGCAGTATTGGTTACTGATGTATTTTTTAAACGCACACCATCTGTTAGCAGATCTCTGCTCGGATTGTGATTACAAGGTGTGTTCAGTTCAATTCATTGAAGGTGTGAATGCTGTTGCTGTAACAGACAGATAATATCTGCATGGCTAACCTCATCTTCGGCTGCTGAATGCAAAGGAGGGGACAAGACTGGTCGGTAAAAACCCTGCCAACCTGCTGCTTGTCTTGTATTTAATTATCAGCAAGTACTGCAACAACAACTGAGCTTTCTGGCTAAATAAAAGAGCAGTACTGGGTGCAGTTTGGTGACATTATTTATTGCACAGCATATTAAACTAAGGGATGATCTGATCAATCTTTACCCACCTGAGACAAGCCACAGCTGGATTTCTTCAGAGCATTTTACAGTACTAAACAAATAAATGAAAAGCTTAGGCCTTGGAGTACATTCAAAAGACATGGCCAAAGTCATACATTTTACATTTGAAAGCACTTATTACTTAAAAGTTCGCGATCCTCCCCAAAAAATCTGTCGCTTGCTAAAAAGTACAAAGTGAAGAGGTCAGATGATTGCGGTGAAACAAACTGCAGGGTCAGCACACGTAGCGCTATTTTAATGTCTGGAAAGTATGACAAGTGTGTTACATTACCAAGTGCTACATTCAGAATTAATGCCCAGGTTGCCCAAGCTCAGTGTGCTACGAGCCAGCAACACACTCACAAACAAGCTGACTATAATGTGTGTGTGTGTGTGTGTGTGTGTGTGTGTGTTTTACACTCCAGGGATGACTCACCGGCCACATCAGACACTGAGTGTGAACAGAATGAGAGAACTCTGCAGTTTCACACAGGAAGTTGGTACTGATAGGAACTTCAAAATATGGTACGAGAATCACACACACACACACACACACACACAGTATTATAAAGGAGAAAATCACAAAAGGTAGAATTTAAAACATGGTCAGGTGCTAAAGTAATATATAGGACTGTATTCACAAAATTCACGAGTTCTTTAAGAGATTTTTTGTGGGAATAAATAATGTTTGATAATCATGAAACTTCATTTTTTACAACAGGCTTGAAAAGATGTGTGCAATCAATTTAATCCAGTCTGAAACTTTTTTTTTTTTTTTTACTGACTGGTTTCACAGACCGTGATTAGCATAATCTTGGACTATCAGGGGTCTGTACTATAAAAGGGTTTGTGAATAGGACCTACACAAATAATATGATTAGTTACAATCACAAGTTCTAGTCATCTACCTGCAGCGCCTTGTTCTTACTCGAGCTACAGTCTACTCTAGATAGTTGTTCACTTGTTAATACTTTCTTCACAGTTTGAATGCTGTGTTTTGCTTTAATGCAGGGCATGTAGGTGGGACTGATCAGAACCTGCAGGCTTGCTCAGGCACGATATCATCAGTGCACATTTTACATACACAAAAGAAATGCAATAGCTGTTTGGCAGATAACAGAGGGAGGATGAAAGAGTGTAGATTTCAAACCATTGTGTTACCCGTGATTAGCATATTACCATTCTCACATGTCATCCCGTGGTTTTGTTTTTCAATGTGTTTTCACTTTGACTTCGTGAAGCCCACTTTATCCTGTCTCAACATTCAACAACATGACCTGCTCTCCTCACTCAACTTGCTTCCTGTGTTACAGATAATAGCATCCCACCTGACCCCTCAACCCAACCACCTGAGTCACAATTAAAATTAAATCAACAGCTGTGAAATAATTAAAATCAGCTCAATTTTGTAAGCACTGTTTCTCGAAACATACCATCTATGTGATTCGTCTAATTATAATATGTTCCCAGTGCTACAATAGTTCTGTTTGGCCAAAATCAAATCAAAAGGTTTCCCAGCACCAGCTTCAACACCACATAAACTAATGCAGTATTTATATTAAAACAACAGTGGAGTAATGTGTAGTTTAGTACTACGTCCACCAGAGGGCAGTACACTTCACCACAATGGCAGATGTATGCCTGTTTAGAAGGAAGCATATATATATATATATATTAGAGAAATATATCCAGTGGCTATATATATTACATATATATATATTGCAGATATATGCGCGCGCGCGTTTTATGCAATATGGGTACTATATACATCAGTATTGACTTAGTTCACTGAACTGATCCCTTCATATACATTATTGTGTTAGTTCACTGAACTTGAGTTGCCGCCTCTGAGGTACAAACAAATCTCCGAACAGAAGGGGTTTGTTAAAGGTTTAAACTCTCTTTACAAATCCTTTATTCATCAATAGGACATATTGATAATGTCACCACTGTAGGGCTGTCAACCTATTCACAGTAAGTGTCTACTGTTGCAGTATTGTGTCCTGATTTATGCATCGTGCGCTCGGTTTATGGTGCGGACATTTAGTGTCGCGGGAAGACATATTAAACTTCTTCAAAACCGGGGACATGTATTTCATTAGAACATTTTCTGATAGTGAATAAATGTGAGAAAACAGCATTTGTCAATATAGGGTTATGAGATTAAAAACACAAGCGCACAAATGAAATTTATTCACTGATCCAAAAAATACCACCCTTGTAGATTACTCGATTAATGTGCGACAATGATCTAACTACCAGCAGAGAGTATTCAATGGAAAATGTGCCATCAGAAACGATGCAAATTCATTCCGTGCTGTACCTCATGTGGGCAGGGTGCAAGTGACTATTACACGACTGACAGAAAGAGCAGTCCAATCATAAAGGGACACACATCTTTATTAGACCAGCCCGCTTGCCAATCCAGCAATATTTAAAACATGTATGATGTTTACGGGTTTTTGAAAATGAAACCCATTAAAAGAAACATTTTTTCTTAAAAAACAAACAAAAAACAAACCTGAAGCCCTTTTCGCTCATTAACGCTAAAGCAATACTTTGAAAGGTGTCATTTATTATACAGGGCTGTAAAGACAAATGTATTATTACAGGGGTGTACACGTTATAACAAACATTGACCTGTTTAAAACAGTCATACCCTTTACTTTGTAATGACACACATTTAAATTAAGTTGTTTGATAAACGTCAATGTAGATTTAGAATTCTTTTTTGGGGGAACTGTCGCGTTTCTGTCCCCTGACTCCACGATGTGTACCCCTTCTTGATTCGAGTGGTATAGCCTCCCAGTCCCGGAAGTACTCCAGCAGGCGGTGGTGACGCTGCACTCGCAGACATGGCGCATCCCGGTAAGTGATTCAGGAGAGATGTTGTCGGAATGAAATTAAATAGAAGCAACGAGAAATGCACCATAATATTGCTTCGTCACACTAACACTAGAGCCGTACAAGCGACACTGCAAGTGCGTATTGACTGATGGCGAGAGAAGGTAAGAAAAACCCAGAAACAATCCAGAGTGAAAAAAAAAAAGCTTACCTTGGATCTACAATTGTGCAAAATTAAAACAGCACGCAACATTCACGAATAATGTGTGCAACATGAATATAAACACAGCGACAGGTACATGTTTTAATTCCAGATTTCGCGAGTGCTATTGTAATGATATAATATGTTTATAGTAATGTGCACACTTGGATGTGTGCAGATCTGGAGCTAAAGAAATCCACGTATCGATAAAACAGAGAGCTGCGCGACACCGTGTGTGTATCGATGAGCCGCAGCACAAAGTACACTGCTGCGATTTCACCTGAGTCCATGTGTTGTGGATGCATTTCGAACCAGACTAACACAAACGTGTGAATCTGTTTACAGATATGTCTTAGAATCCATTAGTCTTAAATCTGTCATCTTTATTTATTGACTTGAATTTGAAATCAAGCGCAGCATCCACTGAAAGCATTTACTGCGTTGAATTATCTAATCTTATATAGAGTGATAGTTTTTTTTTTTTTAAATGCGTTAATAAAAGTAACTCTTGACAATGTTATAAGCCAACTGCTGGATGCAAGCCTTGTTGATGCTGAAAAACAAAGTCGCTGCAGTAAGATCGAGATTGCTCTGCAGTATTTAAGATGTTGCGTGTTCTTGCATGTGAAAGGTGGGGCAGTATAATGTCGTACACAGTACTGATTTTAATTCACGTCTCAGAAATTAGAAAAGGCATTACATCTTTACAGCGTGCCAACTCAACTGTTTACAATTCCCAATCCTTTTCCACCTTGCACATCTGTATCTCGGACCTGGCACCAGGACCCATGGCACATGAGGCATGAAGATGTTAACCTGTGTCCTTATTTTCAGCAGGTTTAATCTCTCTCTTCCTCTTGGCCCTGGTGCTCCATGCTCAGGCCCTCACACCCTCCCACCACCTGTCCAGTGCGGATGTGACCAGACTGCAAGCCTTCCTGAACCAGCCTCTGGAAGACCTGGAGTCTGCCTATTACACCATTGTGGGGCTCAGCAAGCTGGGGACCCAAGTGTCTGATGAGAAGGTACAAAATGAAACCACACCTTCCCTGCCTTCATTTTAGATCCTGGCTTCTGACAATGTGTGCATCTGCCCTATTCAACAGCCCACTGTTTTGAAAATGTCTGGATTTTAGGCTTTTCTTTTTTAAATAGAATTTATTCTGGTGTTGATTACCAGAAATGAGCACATGCCTTTTATTTCCTGCGTTTGTTGTTACTAGACTGTTTAAATGTAGTTAGCCGTGATTGCCATTTTAGTATTACTACTTTATGCTTCAGTCTTACTGTATTGTATTTTACACAAATGCAAATACAATATAGTCAGAGCTGTTGAGAAAACTGTAATGGAAACAGGCTGTCCACAAGGAGGTGATATTGTATTAGCATAGCATTCTGCTGCTCAAACACTGGACTGGCACCAAGGCAAGTATAGTTATGTTGTATCAGATTAGGGACCATGCATGTTTTCTCAGTGCACCCTTCTCTGTTTCCCGTGATTTAAGCTCATGTTTTCTCTCTCATCACTTTGCAGGGTGCCTGCCAGTTCCTGAAATCCCATCACGACCCCACCAATATCGATTCCCTCTTCTTCGCTGCAGAGGCGAGCCAGGCCCTCTCAGACTGTGAGGTGAGTGGAATAGCCCGGGGACACTTGCTTTTATGTTAAATCAAACAGAGTCTGCCCCGTTCTCATGTGCCTGTTATTTCTGTGACAAGACGTCTGTGTTTACAAGGTTGTAACCGCACTCAATTCAGCAATTAGTCCTGCCTTGACAGAATTTTTTAATTTGAATTCACAATCTCTGATCTTAAACATCACATCTCTTATTGAGTTTAATCGTTTGCCCCTTCAAAGCTAATTGCCAGTAAGCTGAGATTCCAAGCAAGCTGCAGGGATGGAAATAAGACTCCTACTGCATAGCAGTTTCACCCATTCCAGGTTTTATTACAGGCTTGATTAGCCACAGTGTGTAGGTAACAAGCTCAGGCTTGTCTTATTAAAGCCATCGTAAAAGCAGGAATGGATCACACAGCTATGCAGTGGGAGTCGTTTTTCCATCCCTGAGCTGTTTTTTGTGTGGTGGGAATGCCGATTCCCAGTATGTTGGTTCTGGTGTCCTGCAAATGCCCAGTGAGCTGCTTGTTGTTGTTGTTTCCAGATCCCCATCTCCAATGAGACCCGTGACCTGCTCCTGGCCGCAGTGAGCGAGGACTCGTCAATGTCTCAGATCCACCATGCTGTGGGAGCGCTCAGCTCCCTCGGGCTGCCCCTTGCTTCCCAGGAGGTGGTGAGCGCTCTGGCTGCCCGCATCACCAAGGAGGACAACGTCATGGCGTAGGTTTACTTTCTTTATCTGCTTTCATAAGTACAGTCTACACATAATTATACCTGCTTCAGAACCTAGGTTCAAAGCATTCACTCCAGCCTTTAACAACACAGTTTTTTTAAGAGAAAAATGTATGTTATTCTGTACATAAACTAGAACCAATTAGCTATATATATATATATATATATATATATATATATATATATATATATATATATATAACATACATACATACATACATACGTACACAGTACCAGTCAAAAGTTTGAGTACACCTGCTAGAAACTAGGTTTTTTCATAATTGGCAATGTTTTATGTCGTATCCGTTTCTGTAAATACTTGAAAATAAAAATGCATGTTACAATATACAAAACAGAACATAAAGGAGTATCAAAGCAATGTTCAAGAAAATTGTCTCTAAATCTTGGATTCTTCAAAATAGCCACCCTTTGCCTTAATAACAGCCTCACAAACACGAGGCATTCAGTTAACAAGTTTCAGCAGGAAATCACCCGACATGTCCTCCCAGCTCATCTGCAGCAATTCCCAGAGATGTAGGGCACTTGCGGGTAGCTTTGTTTTGACTCTTCTGTCCAGTTTGTCCCATACAAGTTCTATGGGATTGAGGTCTGGAAACTGGGCAGGCCAGGTCATTAGATTGAGTTGTCCTTCTCTTTCCTTCTTCGCCAGATAGTTCTTGCACAACTTTGAGGTGTGTTTCAGGTCATTATCTTGCTGAAGAATGAAGGACTGCCCAACTAGCCGTAATCCTGATGGAATGGCATGCCTCTGAAGTATGCTATGATAGCCATGCTGGCTGAGCGTGCCATGGACTTGGTAAAGATCACCAACTCTGTCTCCAGCAAAGCAACCCCAGACCATGACACTGCCTCCTCCATGCTTGACAGTGGGAACCACACATGCAGAACTCATGCGATCACCCTCTCTGCGTCTTACAAATACTCGACGGTTGGACCCAGATATTTCAAATTTTGAATCATCGGTCCATAAGACCGACTTTCACTCTTCAAACGTCCAGTTTATGTGTTTTTTGGACCAGGCAAGTCTCTTCCTCATTTTTTCTTTGCAGCAATTCTTCCTGTTAGACCATCTTCACGCAATCTCCTCTGAACAGTTGATGTTGAAACATCTGTACTTCTAGTAGCAGTTAGCTGAGCTTGTATTTCAGGGGCAGTTAATTATTTAATTTCTTAAAGAAATGAGGGTCCATGATTACTATAAATATAGGTAGTATAGGCACAAGTTTGTCATTCCTGAATGCAAGGGAGAAGAAAATGGCAAAATATGCTCAGTTAGCAAAGAAAAGACTAATTACTTTAAGAAATGAAGGTCAACCTTTATGACAAATTGCAAGAATTTTGCAAGTGTCTGTAACTGCTGTGGACAAGACCATCAAACAATTTGAAGAAACTGGCTCTCATGAGGACTGAACAAGGTCAGGCAGGCCAAGGGTGACCTCAGAATCAAAGAACAAGTTCATTCGAGTCACAAGTCTGCAAAACCGGCGATTAACTGTCCCTGAAATACAAGCTCAGCTAAATGCTACTAGAAGTACAGATGTTTCAACATCAACTGTTCAGAGGAGATTGCGTGAAGATGGTCTAACAGGAAGAATTGCTGCAAAGAAAAAATGAGGAAGAGACTTGCCTGGTCCAAAAAACACATAAACTGGACGTTTGAAGAGTGGAAGTCGGTCTTATGGACCGATGATTCAAAATTTGAAATATCTGGGTCCAACCGTCGAGTATTTGTAAGACGCAGAGAGGGTGATCGCATGAGTTCTGCATGTGTGGTTCCCACTGTCAAGCATGGAGGAGGCAGTGTCATGGTCTGGGGTTGCTTTGCTGGAGACAGAGTTGGTGATCTTTACCAAGTCCATGGCACGCTCAGCCAGCATGGCTCTCGTAGCATACTTCAGAGGCATGCCATTCCATCAGGATTACGGCTAGTTGGGCAGTCCTTCATTCTTCAGCAAGATAATGACCTGAAACACACCTCAAAGTTGTGCAAGAACTATCTGGCGAAGAAGGAAAGAGAAGGACAACTCAGTCTAATGACCTGGTCTGCCCAGTTTCCAGACCTCAATCCCATAGAACTTGTATGGGACAAACTGGACAGAATAGTCAAAACAAAGCTACCCGCAAGTGCCCTACATCTCTGGAAATTGCTGCAGAAGAGCTGGGAGGACATGTCAGGTGATTTCCTGCTGAAACTTGTTAACCGAATGCCTCGTGTTTGTGAGGCTGTTATTAAGGCAAAGGGTGGCTATTTTGAGGAATCCAAGATTGAGACAATTTTCAATCTTCTTGAACATTGCTTTGATACTCCTTATGTTTTGTTTTGTATATTGTAACATGTGTTTTCATTTTCAAGTATTTACAGAAACGTATACAACGTAAAACATTGTCAATTATGAAAAAAACCTAAAGCCTAGTTTCCAGCAAGTGTACTCGAACTTTTGACTGGTATTGTGTGTTTGTATATGTGTATATATAGTGTGTGTGTATGTAACACAAGGCCTCCATAACCACTTGCAGGTTGATCTTTCTCATCTTGTAACATTTCTCCTTTCAAAAAGTTTATTCAAGACCAGAATAAGGCCTTCGACAATACAGTGTGGCTCCTGTGGTTTTACAGTAATTAAATACAAAGTTATCTCTACAAAAAACACTTTTTTCCCTTGCTGAGTTACAACAGAGCTTGAGTCAGTAACGTGTGACCTCCCACTGCTGCAAGTAGTTGTATGATGGTGTTTCTTTTCCTGGTTTAATGGAGGAGCGTATTCTCCGAATTCCCCCTGCAGAATTATCGTGGCATTGCAGACTGCGTCCCGGCTCTCCCAGCAGGCTGATCTCGGCAGGATTCTCGAGGAGATTGAGGTGGCTGTCTGATTCCTTCTTGGGACGTGTGTGTGTGTCCCCTCCCCCCTGCTCTGAATCACTGTCTTTCCTGGAAGCCCACCTAATGACCCTGTAGTTTACAGTGTGGGAGTCAGTTTGCTATTGTAATCGTCCTTGCTGCAACCATTTACTCTGAATTACTCATGCCTTTGTCTTGTTTGTATGGTGAACTCTTGTCAACTTAACATCACTTTATGAATGTGAGGAATTTTGAAAAGTAAAAATAACTAAATACATGTGTGTCAGATGTTTACACTGTCATGCTTTAAACCCTGGAATTACCTGGTAGAGCTTCAAGTTGAAAGCTGTCAGTTTATCTGTTTGTTGATCTTGGATTGGACTCTGGTTAGAGAGAGATATAACAGCATTTCTTAATCATAGCCATCAAATAAAGCAGTGTTGTTTGGGAGGGTTTTTGTGCGTCACTAATCCCTGTCTTCACCCTTTCCCACAGGACCTGGCTGCCCGGCTGGACGATCTGGGTGGAGTTTACCTCCAGTTCGAGGAAGGGCTGGAGGCCACTGCCCTGTTTGTCACTGCAACGTACGGACTGTCAGACCATGTGGGCATGGAGCCACCCCTGAAAGAGGTACCTCTTCCTCACTCTTAATCCTTATCAAATGCCAGTACTGTATAGGACCTACCACCAGGAGACCATACCCATCTGCCAACTACAGGACAGTACCAGCCAAACATGTGTTTTTTTTTTTTTTTTTTTTAAACAGTTACAAAGTGATGTGTCATTTCAAACAGTGCATGCTCAGTGTCTGGTTCCTGTATTGTATGTTATAGAAATGCTTCCTCAACTCTTGTTGAGATCTCGCTGTGTGTAACCCCCCTCCCCCTTTCTCCCTGTGTCTCAGGACCAACTTGTGCAGCTAGTGAACTCTGTGTTCAGTAAGAAGGCTTGGGGCTCCCTGGCGGAGGCGTTCAGCGTAGCCAGCGCTGCCGCCGCTCTTGCAGACAACCGCTTCCACGTCCCAGTGATCGTGGGGACACAAGGCCCGGCCACCGTCTCACACAGACAGCCCACCCTAAAGGTATGTTCAGCTCCATCCCATGCACCCCGCTTCATATCCTTACAGTCCTTGACGTTCACTCTTATATAGCCTTCACATTATGATTGCTCTTTGTAATAGTCATTTACACATCCACGTTTATTGTAATAAAAGTAAGCGTTGACCAAAGACATTGGTTGAGTTGGCCCCGTAAGACTTGTATTGTATTAAGATCAGGTGCTTCTGCTCAGCTCTACACAAGGTCACAGAACTCTGTCTCTTCCTCAAGCCCTGCAGGATAGATGTAACTGATAACCTTGCTGTACGATCCCAGACATCTCCAGGAATTTGTCTGGGATCGGATGGTCTTTTCTGTCTTTGCTCCCTGCTCTCGTCCACAGGTTATTTCATTTTTGTCCTCTCTGTTTCCCTGCAGATCCAGGTGACCAACGTGCTGTCCAGGCCCCTTCCCTCTGCCAGTGTGGTGGTTGAATCGGCCCGCTCAGTCTCCTCCAAGAACGTGGTCTTGAAGCAGGCTTCCTTCACACTCCGAGAGTAAGCACCCAGCTGCCTGGCAACTACCTCAATTCCTGTCCCATTGTCCCTAGGTTGCAGCTGCAATAGGTTTTGTGATGTAACTTGGTCATTTGTTTTGAATGTTTTGTAAAATCAGTCTGGGTCACCAAGATATAACTAAAAGACCCCGTATTGTTAACTATAAGGGGGCTTCTCTTGCCTCACTTTAGTATAGTGCTTGAGTCGTTCCAGCCAAAGCGGATCACAGGGTTTGCACGACCCCTTGGCTCAGATTGTATTTTGATGGAAAGCCCTTGAAGCAAGCTTTGAAATAATAATGTCGTTGGTCTAGTCCATCCCCCAGAAATTCCATTCTCACCTCTTTATTTCTTTCCTAGAGAGGTTTTTGAGCTGAACTTCCTTGACAGCAAGCCAGCAAGTGGCTACTATGACTTCGCAGTGGCAGTGGCCGGAGACACGCGCTTCGTTGGGAGCAGTGTGGAGGTGAGTGTCCCGTGATACACACTCCCTAAACCATCCCAGCAATTGCCATGTATTTTATTCAGGCCCCAGTAAAGCAAGTATGGCGCAGGCTGAGTGAGCGTGCTGTAAAAGACTTGGGAATGAAGGGGTCTGCTGTTAAAATACAGACCCATCAGTGTTGCCTGTAGGAATTTACAGTATTTGGCTTCTCTCAATATACTTATGATTTCCAAAGCTGTCACTATTGCTCATGTCAAATTGATGCAGTTGCCATTGTTGTCATTTTAGATTGTCGTCCCAAATATGTCTGTGTCAACAAGTTGTAATTGTCAAGCAATGAAAATGTCAGAGCTTCTGTCCGCTTCCATCCCCTTATGTATGTCTAGGTTGAATGAGACACTCCACTGATGTGTAATGAGGTGCAGTTGCACAACAGACTGTTAATGGAAGGAAAGGCTTTTAGATTTTTATTGGGTAGTTTTATATATGCTGAGTCTCGCTGTAATGTCACTGCACTGGAGTGGATAAGCGTGCCCTGGCTAACCTTGCACATTAAACGTGGCCCGTAAGATCATAATTTGATGGTAATGTCTGTTACTTTGGCTTTGTGTTTAATACTTTAAAATGGCTTTGTGTTGTTGTTATTCAGCTGTGTTTAAAACCTGCAAACTGCTGACCGTGCCTTTTTAAGATGTTAACGATTGCTCTTTTCTGGTCTATTTTTTTTTGCAGCTTTACAAAGTCAAGTCGCAGTCTAATAAAATCACTACACTGTTTCCACTTTAACCTTCTAAAAGCCCCATTTAAGACTTTGTATTTGGATGTACGCTGATCCATAGAGTCACTATAAATAGTTTTACTTTACGCTTCCCATCTTTAAAAGAAATCAAGATAAATATAAATGTGAGTATCTTAGTCTGGTTTGCTGGTCTGCTAGTTTGACATGTATGCAGTGTTGAATATTCAAAGCAGATCTGTTCTGGAGCCCTTCAACAAGGTTTTGAATCGCAAGCCACTAATAGAAATCTAAAAGTTCTCTGGTCTAACAGCAACATATTGCCAGACAGCAACAGGTGCGGTCAGATGTTCCATTCTTAGACAGTTGTGGATGACTCAGACAGACGGTAAGCGAAAGGGCATGGATGTGTAAAGGTGGGCTCGCTAGCCTCCTCTTAACTGCCTTCAGGCTGAGGTAAGGAGAGGAATTAGCTGCTGCCTACATTGTGTCATTGATGTGCACGGGTGTGTTATTTTCTGTGTGAGAGAGCTGGAAACAGCAATGCTAATTATCTTAATGTTTTAAATTGTCTGACAGTAATGAGGCTGTTGCCTGGGGCTTTCTAGTTCCATAATTGTGCACTTCCTGACATCACATGGCCTCGGAGTTACTGCTCAAGCACCTTCTCTCCCTCTTTCAAACTGATCGACCATAGGGTACTGCTTAGCAACAGGTGCAAGGGCAATAGCACAATTTCTCAAAGGAATAATGCAATTTGAACAATATGAAACTAGCAAATAATTGATTGCGACAGTAATTCACCTGCTCTGAGCTGCAACCAAGTCGTTTGGTGTTTTAAGGAGCAAGAAGCACAGTCTTTGTAAGAAAGGAAGCAGATGTCCCACTTCATTGTGCTTTGAAACTGTGGAGATGCTATGCTATGTAAGAGACTAATATTGCGAAGAGCAGATAGGGAAAGACAAGGAATTATTTTAAAAACTGTTAAAGTACCACCGGATGAATTGGTTTGATTACGAAAGGCTAATTTAGGACTTCAAATAAATCACCTTGCATGGTCCAGCTGCCTAGACTATCTGAGATAGATAATTAAAGATACGTTTTCCTTATCCAGCCGTCTCCTTTCTCCTGCTCCTTCCTGGCCTTTGATGACAGTATCTCACTGATTTCTCATTCTATCTTTCTATTCCTTTCCATTCAGCTCAAAGTCAAAGTTTCCACTGAGGTTGGCATCACTAATGTGGATCTGTCTATAGTGGACAAGGACCAAAGCATTGGACCAAAAAGCACCAAGTGAGTAAACGCTTTCTGAACACCCAAAGACATGGCCACTGTTCTCCAGTGGGGGTGGTGAAGCTGTCGCATCAGAATTGAACTATTGTCTTGTGTGTGTTTTTAATTAACAGTATAATAAATGCTTTGGTATAATCTCCTGAAATAAGTGAGTCTTGTAACTGTTCTTGTCATAGGCAGCCACTGATTTCTCTTTATTTGTCAGGTTGTTTTATTGTTTAGGACAGGAACCTTGGGCCCGGTTTTCCTAAGTGCTTTAACGATATTGAATGACTTATTTAATTTAGCAGGGTAAAAATACTTATTTTCATGTAGCATGTTCTTCAAACAGGGATCACTTATATAATGGTAATTTTCAATACAACCTAACGAGGAGAATCTAATCCAGGGTCTCCAGCCCTGGTCCTGGAGAGCCCCAGTCCTGCAGGCTGTATAGCTCTCTTTACATTACCAATGGCTAAAGATCTGGAACACATGTTAATCTTGACAAATTAAGCCAATAATTGGTTTACTTAAGTAATGAGCTCGGTTGAAACGAAAATCCAGAAGAACCTGTAGCTCCCCCGGACTGGTGTTGGAGGCCCCTTGTCTAAAGCATTGTTTCAATAATCAGAGTGTCTTCTCCTCAGAGTGGCGTACCCCTCAAAGGCAAAGGGCTCCTTGATCGCAGACAGCCACCAGAACCTGGCTCTGTCCTTCCAGCTGGTGGATGAGAACACCGGGGTGGAGCTCACTCCACACCAGGTACTCTTCCAGGATCAGAGATACTGCAGAGCTGTGTCGGGTAGCAGCTGTTCATCTGTAAACGATTAAAAGCTAATCACTAATCTGAACCAGCTGGGACCAGACCCTGTTTGGGTTGCTGATATGTTTGGGAATACTGATCATAGTCTGTGCTAAATATTTTGCATCACAGAGTTGGAGAAATTGAGGTTTGGTTTATAATTGCATGCATTTCATTATGATAGAAGCATAGTACTGATTATGGGCCAGTTTGGGCTCCCTGGGTCTGGATTAGCATAGCAGGAATATATCTGTATATCTATCTATATATATAATTTTTCCTTTCCCCTGCAGACCTTTGTGCGCCTGCATAATCAAAAGACAGACCAGGAGGTGGTGTTTGTTGCTGAGCCCGACAGTAAAAACGTGTACAGGTTTGAGCTGGATACTGCAGAGAGGAAATCTGAGTTTAATTCAGTGTCTGGCACGTATGCACTGCACCTCATGATCGGGGATGCCACACTGGAGAATCCCATCCTCTGGAACATGGTACGTTCACCTTTTGTAAACTTTATTTTAGATTATATGTGTATTCACAATGGGACGTCACGAGCTACATGCTAAGGCTTCTCATAACTATTGTAAAAGCATAATGGTAAAGGACCCAATTAGGCAAATTTAAGTACTTTATTCCACAGTCTTTTTGTTTTTACTGGATTTTTTTTTCTTCTATTTGTTCCATCAGTTTGTTTGAAATGTGAAATGTATGGATTATCAGCCTTGCATTTAAGAGGTGTGGCATGATGCTAAAGTCTTGGGCTTCTCTCTTCCCAGGCTGATATTGTGCTGAAGTTCCCAGAGGAAGATGCCCCCTCAGTGGTGCAGTCCAAGAACCTCTATGTTGCTAAACCAGAGATCCAGGTAACAGCTTTCATAAGCCATGATCAGTTTATAAAAAAGATTCCTCATGAACTGGCTTTCACAAAACACGTTATTCTTGCGGGTTTTTTTAAATATATTTCTGAATTGGTAGATTATGGCCAATAAACATCTGGACAATGGATAGAGTTTAGGGGTATTGCATCACTTGTAGGATGTAGTTAAGACTGTTTTTGTTCCTAGAAGAGGGGAGGCCATTCTCTATTGAGTGGGCTAAACAAAACAGCCATGGTGGTTGAATTATTTTTGAGGGTCAAGGCGCCACACCTGCTTGTCTTGCTAGGGTCTGCTGTGCACTCTTAAGTTAACACTGAAACATTTATTTTTGTAGCATCTGTTCAGAGAACCTGAGAAGAAGCCAGCGACTGTGGTTTCCAATGCATTCACAGCTCTGGTACTGGCTCCATTCCTGCTGCTGATTATCCTGGTGAGTCTCGCTTATGTGATCTGTACGTTTGAATACTAAAGTGAGCTATGTAACTGTATAAAGAAAATGTGAGGAGTAGAAGGAAAAAGTGATGGTCATGGCTTTAATATAGTAGTTATTTTTTTATTTTTTTTATTTATTTATTTTTTATTTATTTTTTTTTCTAGTGGATTAAACTTGGTGCCAACATTTCAAACTTCAGCATTACCCCAAGCACCCTCCTGTTCCACCTGGGACACGCTGGTAAGTGCAAATGAATTTGTCCTCATGATTCACCCACTCATATGCAGGGGCTGCAATGAAAGGCATTAATCAGCGTGCTGAAGCAGAAATCACTGCGACATAATCACTGCATTAGTGACCTCTCTCCCACCTCATTATCTGGAGTCATTAGTCTTAATTGTTGGTATTCTCTTCCATTATTCAGTTTTTTTTCCTTTTTATGAAAACCTTTAATTTGACCACATGAAATTTTGTTAACAGACACAGCGTGTGTGTTCTAATAACAGATAGCAATGATTCCAGCGTGTTGATTTCTCTGGATCCCTGTTCTGCACACACACGGCAAAGCAGAAGCGCAGTTCCAATTGATTCAAGTTACAAAGTAAATGTTTCATTACATTAAACATGCATCCTTCTGTTTCTTGCAGCAATGCTGGGGCTCATGTATGTGTACTGGACACACCTGAACATGTTTCAGACCCTCAAGTACCTGGCCATTGTGGGCAGCCTCACTTTCTTAGCAGGAAACCGCATGTTAGCCCAGAAAGCAGTCAAGAGGTATGTACAGCAGCTTCCAAGCAAGTGGTGTTAGTTGTTTAAGGATGTTATTTAACATGTTTTGGAGAAGTGTCTTACAGTAATTTAGTAAAGACCTATTACCAAGATGTGTGAAGATGAACGACTTTAAAACGTAGAATAAGGATTCCTGTTTTTAACTCACTGAAGCGAAGGAGTCGCATTGAATATGGAGAGCATAGAAGGAGCTTAGTCTTTGAACCTGTGTGGGGTGGGTTGGTATTGTAGTCTAACGTTTGAAATAGGCTGGTGACTTTTAAAGAGCTACTTTTTTTGTAAGTGTTAGATGATGTAGGTTTCCCGAGAGGATCTGCTCTTTAGACAATCTTCTACTATAACCACTTGATATGCCGTCTATTCCTGCTAAACGCCATTGACTTGCTAATGCCAGTCAATTCAAAGCCTCATGCCTGAGAAGATGCTGGATGTTAACTGGCTTGTGCGCTCGTTCAGAGTGTTTCAGTCCGCTGGGAATCGCAGGTACTTGTGTGCTGCTAACCTGTTTAATCAGGAGGGGCCAAGATAGCGGGGCTCCCATGAGAGTTACCCTGACTCATCTAGCCTTGCCCAGAACACTGACCGAGCGTTTGTGGTAGGGTATTTCGGTACCTTTTTTATTTGAAAAAAATAAGGCAGGAAAAAAAAGCTTTTATTTCAATGAATCATTCTAAAGCCTTTATTTGCCTTGCTGCTCTGCTCCCTTTAGCGCTTTGTTCTCCTTTTTAATCCTTTCTCTCTTTTTCTCTGTCTCCTCTTTTACTCTCCAGGATCTCTGCAGAGCAGAGTAGTAGATTGGCAAAGTATAGGAGCCTGCGGTAGAGAGCTGTTTTCTAATTCTTAAACACAAAACCTTCCTGTCTCAAGTAAGGGGCTGGCATTGCCCAGCTAACTGCATTCCCCATGCTGCCCTCATCCTCCGCGTTCTGCATGGCTTGTCATGTGCAACCCATCATGAATTCCAGCAAGGGCTAGAGATCCTAACGTTAAGCATTTTAACCCCTGCACTCCAGGTCTAGTGTTAGGTTTACCTCCCCCTATAATCTTCCACACTACCCCTTGAGGCCACAGTCTTCCACTTGGTGCTCTTCCAATGTAGATCTGTTACTGAGAACCCTAATATGAGGTTTTTGTGCCCCAGTAATATCCTACTCATTATTACTCCCCTGTTGGATCAGGTGGTCTTGTTTCATTGTCTGCTATGCTGACACGAGTGTAAGCCATACCTGGCTAAGTTGAAGGCTGCCAACAGCAATGATCTCTCCCCCTGCACAGTGCGCTCAGGTCCCAGCGCCAGCTGCCAACAGCAGTGATCTCTCCCCCTGCACAGTGCGCTCAGGTCCCAGCGCCAGCTGCCAACAGCAATGATCTCTCCCCCTGCACAGTGCGCTCAGGTCCCAGCGCCAGCTGCCAACAGCAATGATCTCTCCCCCTGCACAGTGCGCTCAGGTCCCAGCGCCAGCTGCCAACAGCAATGATCTCTCCCCCTGCACAGTGCGCTCAGGTCCCAGCGCCAGCTGCCAACAGCAGTGATCTCTCCCCCTGCACAGTGCGCTCAGGTCCCAGCGCCAGCTGCCAACAGCAATGATCTCTCCCCCTGCACAGTGCGCTCAGGTCCCAGCGCTGTTCTGAACTGCCTCACTGTGTTGTTTTAGGGGAGGGGAGAGGAACATTAGTCCAGGAACAGTGCTGTCTCTGTGTCTTTTGATTTTGCATTGTGTGTTTTGTGTCAAGGTTTAACGTTTTGTAACGCAAAATGTATAGTGTAAAAAACTTTGCAGTAAAATTGGATAGTAATGCAAAATGTATTGTGGTATTAATAAGAATCTTGGTTAAAAAGAGTCCTGCACCGACCTCCTTAAATGTGTGAAACAGTTTAATAACATTTTGGCTTAACATTACAACATGTCCCAATTCTAACTACTTCTTTAACACAATTGTGTTACCTTCTCCCGTTCCCCAAGTCACCTCTTCAAATCGTGTCTTCATTGAGTGCTATAGCGTGTTTAAAGAAAAGGGGGGATTTCGCATGCGTTTGGCTCACGGTAACATTCAATATCTGTGAAAGCTGCTAATGTGTTGTTTTTTTTCTTCAGTTTTGTTAATTTTCTTGTTTTTGATGTATTTCTCATGATTTTTTTTTTTTTATAGGACTGAAGTTGGCATAATTAATGAATAGTAAAAGAAGTAACTCAGTAAATGTTTTTAAATCGTTTGCCGTGCTCTGGGTTGTCAATTGTTTTGTTTGCATATTTATTTTAACAGATTTTTTTTTTTGGTTTGTTTTCAGGATTGGAAGCCAGTAAAAGTAATTCTACAAAAACAATTGAAGACTCCTGAAGATTTTTTTTTTTATTATTATTGTTTTTTTTTTTTAAATTTAAAAACAAAAAAAAATAATTAAAAAAACATTGTCTTGGTTTGGGTTGCAATGTTACCTGGTTTTGTACAGAGTTAATTTGAACGGCTGTTTTTGTTAAAGGCCCTGCAGTACGTGTTTTCAATGCCCACTGGTCTCCCAGTGGAATAATTTGATACAGATATACACCGTTCTTCAAAAAGTTGTATTATTTGTTGGCTTTTGATCAAAATGTCACAAAGCTTTAAGCAATATTTGTGATGTACTTTTTTTTATGAATTTATCTATAATTATTATTGCCAACATGATTGGAGTAGGCAGGTACTGTTTGAGAAGTCATCAGAACAGTTATTGTGCATTTTCTTTAAATCTGCTGCTTGAATCAGTTGGTGTTACACGTTTTAAACCCTTTACCACCGCCTTCATTTTCAGTATGTGAATCTAGTATAGTCTCCTTTTCTGTTTCAAACCACTGTAACAAACTTGCATCATCCTTTGAAAAGAATTGAATGATAATTGATTGATTGACTGTCTATTGTTGACAAGGCTGGAGGTTAAGGGGTTGAAATCAGCTGGGGCAGAGTGAGATCTGGGTGTCCTGTGGGTGAGGGCAGTGTGTGATACCCTTCCCAGTCATCTTCATGCCCAGCCACCCTTGTGAATCTGGGTGTTCAATTACGAAGGGCAAGTCTGGCTCAAGGAGACAGGTCTGCAGCACCAGGACAGCGCCTGCTCCGAATCTAAAGGGAGACCCAAATTACTATAAAAAATAAATAAATAAATCATGATTCTGAGGGATTTTGATAAATAAAAAAAGAAATGTGGGCGTTTAAAGTGGTGTTTGTGTGTTTTGTTTGTTTTTAACCTTGTTTTTGTGCCTACAAGAGGAAGGTGAGGGTTGTTTTGTTTAGCACCTATGCCAATGGGGTATCTGTTTTTGTAATAGAAACCCACTCGGGTCAAAATCCACTGGGTTTCCATATTCATAAATACAGCAAGGGTTGTTTTAAATGTTTTTGTCAAAACAGCCAAAATTGAACTTCTTGTATTGTGTCTGACTACTCCTTATTGGCAAGTGATAGCCTGCAGTGTTCAATTAGTCAGCTGTGTGTTACACATCATTGAATTCCATCAGCCCATTGCTATCCCCTGGTGTTGTGTTGTACTTTAAAATACAAAGTGTATTTTCATAGTAAAAAAAATCAATTAAAAAAATCAATTAGTTAATGCTGCTAGTTTATTTACAGGAGTTTAACAAAATACTGGGAGCATAAGAAACAACAACAACTTCAAAAGCTTAACTTTGAAGCAAAGGGGTTTCAAATGAACACCCGCAGCCTAAGTACAACTTGTAATTCATTGCAGCAGTACAGGAACAAACTCGGCAACCTTTTTATGTATTCATTTCACACACATATATAAAATTTGTATTTTTGGAAAAGTTTTCCATGCAAATACACATATATATATTTTTTAAATCTAATTCTGAATACATAGTAAAACACATTTTTAAAATGAGGGATTTGTTGATTGGAAGCAGTCACGTCAACATGGCAGAGGAGTCCTCTTCAGTGCAGCCTTGTGCTAGTTATTCTGCAGTGAAAACACAAAACCCCATCTGATCAGAACCGTATAATCTCTTGGAAATGAATGTTCCATACAAATGTTGCCATAACCCATGCATCAGATCTGCTTTACAACAATGGACCTGCAGAATAACCCAGGTGGAACCTGACCTGGTTCCAGAGTGCTACAGCTTTAGTGAAGAATGCTGAACGTCTTTGCAAACACTTGCACTTTTCTACATGTGTAAACTACACAGCAAAAGAACAGCCAGTCTTGCAGGCTCCCAACTGGACTAGGACTTTAGCTTCTAAGCCTCTGCCCCTGCCTTTGCTCTCTGGTGCGTTATTGCGAAACCACCCTCTGCCACAGGTACCAGCTGTCGTTGTCTGTGAAGACGCTTGCCTGCCGCTTGGACACCTGTGAGGATTCCTTTCATCACTGAACAAACCAAATTTCAAACTGCATCTAACTTTGCTTCAAACTGTCTATTCATGAATTACTGTAGTAGTTAAACAGAGGTCAACTGATTTGATGCAGGCCATTATTGAAACAAGGCATCCGCTAATACCATTCACTTCCCAGCATGGTTACATGAAAGCATAGTTCTTTCGTTGTGGCTTCTCTGATCCATCCTGGCCGTGACCTTGTTCTGATCCTGCCCTCTGTTATTAAACTGAGCAGCCCAGAGCCTGTTTCCAGCACCTAATTGTGGGCTACTAAGGACCTGGTAGGAACAAGGTCCTGGACTGGAATGGAAAAGCGAGCACCACTGCTACAAAGAAAGTGAACTGCAGACTGCCATACTCCGGGATGTTCCTTTGTGGTCAAGCATGATAAGGAATAGGCATTATAACAGCATTGCTAAGCATGCAGAACTAGGCATACCCAGCCCCTCTAGGCTACAGTAGATGATTGCTCACCCCAGTCGTTTTCCCATGATGATCTGCAGGAACTTCCTTGCTGAAATCTGCCCCAGTACTTTCCTGTAGCTGTTTGTGAATATAGCATCTGCGTGCCTCACTGTTCTGAAAGTACAAAGGCACAACATGTATTTTATTTAGGCTTGTTACAAGTGCATCAGTGCTTGCAATGTGTTCCTCCCTCTTGTGTATTTACTAGACCAGCTGGGAAAGTCTAATGGTGCAGTACTGTGTTAAGGGCTACTCAATTCTGTAGCAACACTGCAGGAACAGGGGCATGTTAAGGGGGTGGGTTGTATTGTTTTACATGTTCGGTATATAAGGATTCCAACCCCAGATGAATGCAAAGACCAGAGTAGACCAACCTTTCCTCTGGGGGGTCTCTCAAGGAGGCGCTGAGCTGCTGAGACCCGTCTGTGTCTGGGAAGACGTGTGCATCGTCAGCAGAGGACCTCAGAATGAAGGAGGAGGAGGCCTTCTGACCCAACCTGAAACAACATTTCACTTCTCTAATCTAGACCATGGGGAGGTAGCCTCGCCTCGTCCAGTTGAATCGATCAGTTAAAACATTAATGAAACGGTGCAATGTAATAGAACGGTTGTCATGCTGACACACTGGGGAAACCGCACTGTGGTTGATCCCCGGAGCCAGCATCGCAGCCGTTGTGTGTGCTGATGCGCTGGGGAGGCAAAATGAGCTGATCCCTGGTGCCAGCATTACA
Organism: Polyodon spathula; assembly: GCF_017654505.1. Lineage (NCBI taxonomy): Eukaryota > Metazoa > Chordata > Actinopteri > Acipenseriformes > Polyodontidae > Polyodon > Polyodon spathula. The sequence goes on along the minus strand of NC_054541.1, from coordinate 11,732,513 downwards.
CTAAAGCCATCAACACCAGGGAGAAGGATATATACATCATCAGATGGAAAGAAACCAAATGGATGGAGATGCAGATGGATCACATTAGTTTACTGTAAAGCTGTGTCTTAGTTGGTGCTTATCTTGGCGAGAGCCGAGTTCAAATCAGCATGAAATTTTAACATCGAAGAGCTTCTCAGGTACCATGGATGGGACAGATTCTTTTATTATATAATTTATATATATATATATATATATATATATATATATATATATATATATATATATATATATATATGTTATATATATATTTATATACAGTGCCTATAGAAAGTCTACACCCCCTTGACCTTTTTTCACATTTTGTTGTGTCAGTGCCTGAGAGTTTCATGCATTTAAATGAGGATTTTTTTTCCACTTATCTACACACCATACTCCACACTGTTAAGGGGAAAAAAGATCAAACTGGATAAGTCTCCACCCCCCCCGAGTTAATACTTGGTGGAAGCATGCATTTGCATTTAGGCCAAAAAGTTCAATTTTAGTTTCATCAGACCACAAAACTTTTTGCCACATGGCTACACAATCTCCTGAGTGATTTTTTTGCATACTTCAAACGGGTTTCAAGGCGGGCTTTCTTGAATAATGACTCCCTTCTTGCCACCCTATCATACATGCCAGATTTGTGGTGTGCTTGGGATAGCTGTCACATGCACACTTTGACCAGTCTTGGCCATAAAAGACTGTTATAGCTCTTGGAAAGTTGCCATTGGCCTCTTAGTCTCCTTCTTGCTTGGTCATCTAGTTTGGAGGGATGGCCTGATCTAGGCAGGGTCTTGGTGGTGCCATACACCTTCCACATCTTAATAATCATCTAGACCATGCTTCAGGGATATTCAAGGCCTTTGATATTTTTTGATCCCATCCCATTTTTTGATCCCATCCCTTAATCTGTGCCTTTCAACAACTTTGTTCCGTTGTTCTTTTGAAAGCGCCTTGGTGCTCACGACTGAGTCTTTGTTTTGAAATGCACTACCCAGCAGAGGGAACCTACAGGTACTGCTGAATTTATCCAGAAATCATGTGAATCACTACAATTTAACACACGTGGAGGCCACTTACCTTGGTGTGTGATTTTGAAGGCGATTGGATACACCTGAGCTAATTTAGGATTGCTATTACAAGGGGGGTGGACACTTATCCAACCAGTTATTATTTTTTATTAATTTTCTACAAATTTCTAGAATTTTTTTTTTTAACTTGGAAGTTGTGGGGTAGGATGTGTAGATAAATGAAAAAAAAAAAAACTATTTTAATGCATTTTAATTCCAGGCTATAAGACAACAAAAGGTGAAGATTTTGAAAGGGAGTGTAGACTTTCTATAGGCACTGTATATATTGTACTTCTTATTTAGTCTGCCTCTTATTCTTTGTTCTCTTAATTTGACATGTTTCAGTTATTTATAGTAGTGCCAAACTATAAATGAAAATGGAAATAAATAGACAGTCTGGGCATTAATCACCAATCCATTATTCAGGAAAAAAAAAAATAATAATAATAATAATTAAAATGTATACTAGTACCATGTATGGTTTTTAACTTTGTGTTTCCTGATAAATTACGTCAGTACACAGCTGAAAAAGAGGTGTAATCTAGAGTCTAGTGTCCCTACAAATTGCTTGGAAAATTCAGTGACAAAGTACAATAAAATGTCTTGCAAAAATGCTACTCAAAGTTAAAAGAAAAACGCAGTGTTTAATAAACTGGGCACTCGCTTGTATGCATTATATTGAAAAGAATATCAAAGGATATCAGTGTGATCCCATACACTGAAGTGATGCTGTTTTTATACTACAAAGGAAAGTGGTCAAATATCTAAAACCGCACTGTACAGCATCATAACTGTAAGGAACTTTTCTTCAAATGAGAAGCAGGATTTAGTCTAAACAAAGTGTTCAAATGTCAGAAGCTTTAAGATAATCTTAAATAAGCAGACAATGGTAAACAAAAATAAATAAATAAAACATTTGGAACCCTCTCATCTAGACACATCAATTTAAATTATTATCAGATAGACATGACAGCTCAGAATAACTGTGCAGAATTTCAGATTATAAAGTAGTAAAGGGTTGAGGAGTCAAAACAAGCCATTTATATTGTAATTGAGGAAAAAAGCATCAAAACAATGTTTGAATGAAAAAAAAAATTGTTAACCCAAGCAATTCCAAAACCCAACCCCAAATAATAAATAACAGAACCATAAAGCAAATACACTGAATGTTGTAATTGTGAAGATGTGCAGTGTACGTGTGTGCGTGCGTGCGTGTTTGCGTGTCTGAGTGCTGAACTTACCTTAGCACTGGGTAGAGCGGGGAGCAAGCCGTTTGCATTGTCAGGCAGAAAAACACTAAAAGTGCTCCTTTAACTAACATCATACAGCTTTCTGTGGAGAACAAGGAGGGGTATAAGGGACCTGCACCCTGACACCAACGTGAGCAAAGTCCAGCGTTGTGTTTAAACTGGTCAGAGCTGGAAGTAATGCTGGTTCAAGACATAGCAATGTTTCAAGTGTTTCAAATTGGTAAAGTCATTTTACTTGGAAATTCTTACAGTCGTTTGGCAGTCACCTGCAGTGCAAATGCGCCATTTAATAAAGGCATGTTGATGTACACCAGTTTTACTGTATTTGCAAACCATTTTTCTTTCCAATTCAAATTATCCTGAGCAGACCACTATTTAGACAAAATGCCTTTTTCTCATGCACCTGTAAAGAGCCTATATACCCAATGTAGTTACAAAACTCAATGTAACCAGATGCTTCCAGGTTCTGCAGTTGCATCATTACTACATAGAATGTATGCTCTAATACCCAGGGACAGAAAACAATTTCAGTAAGAATCTATTTATTATTTAGGCTTTCTTATGAAGAAGAGCAGAGGTGCTCATGAAATGGATTCAGATTTAAAGAAACAGATTTTTGGATCATTCCATTATAACAGTGGCCATTCTTCCACTCTCTTGACAAGTAGGGAAAGCATTGGTCCCCACCTCCTCCACCCTGTAAAAAAAAACAGAAGAAAAATAATTAAGAGAAGAATGCCACTTACTTGTATACCAAAATGTGAATCTTGTGTCTTGTTTTTGGTGTTATTATTTCCCTGGTGTTGCGTGTTGAAATGCGTTCTTTCACCGGTGAAATATTCAAAAGTAGTGTTACAACAAGCTAGTAACTTCCACAAGCCTCCAGAGCTAGTGTCTGGTTAGTGGAGAGAGAGGAGGAGGACTCTATCTGGGGTGGGTTTCGTACTGGAGCTCCGGTAGGGTTTGTTTTTCACATCTGAAGCTTTTTTTTTTTTTTTTTTTTATCTTCTGCAGCACCAGTTAAACCCCTGCAAAGGGCTATTGTGACATCAGCAATGCCTCATTCCAATATAATATTAATAGTAAAACAATATATAAATAAGGAAAAAAAACTCCAACTTCTCCCTCCATTATGTAGAGTTCAGACTGGTCAGAGGGTCACAGTGCTGCATGTGATTTAGCTCAATTATATTGCTTTTTTTTTTTCCCCCATCACAAATCACTGTGCATTTGGCACAGTTAGTAAAAGGTTACCTCTGGAGTCCCTCTGAAATTTCATTTGAATGTCATCGCACTTCCTCTTAAAAGTGGCATCCACTTAAAGGTCTGCCATTAGTTGCCATTTGCTTATTTTTACCCCAGTTGACTGTATAGGTTTCAAGAAACTCACAGTCAAACTAGTTTTTTAGTTTCTATTCATTTGTGCCATTTAGAAGAACAAGGGTATATAAAGGACATTTTGAGCCAGTATTCTAAGACAACTATCCTGTGAAGAGACTCGTAGGTATCGGATTGAAATAGAGTTTATCCGAAAAGGCGTAGATTATGATAGTGTCTGAGTTTGAAAAGCTGTCAGTGCACAGTGGACTCCCTTGAGCTGGACTGACCTCAATAATAAACTTTAAATACTCCAATAATAGAACATTCAACTCCACAATGATCGGGGAGTACCATAAACTGTATAGAAATTGAAAATGTCTGGCGCTAATTGCCTTCTAAATTAAATATATACTGTATATATAAAGAAGTAATGTTTGAATATGTATGTAGCTTATTTTTTAAAAAAAATGTATTTACGTGTAGTAAAAACCAATGTGTAAATACCAGAATCATTTCAGTTTTTGGAACTATATTTGAGTTTAAATTAGTTTTAGGGAGAAGTCCGGCGACTTGAATACGGCTCGCTAATGGCTGTTTCCCGGGGGACAGCAAATACGTGGGCGTATTGACTAGTGAGCCCAAGCGGTGAATAGGGGGTTATAACTCACTTTAAAATAACCAAGTAAAAGCACAGCTGCTGTGTTAATGTAAAAATGGGATCTACTGTACATTCGATTTAACTGCCTAAATCGTGTAACTCAGTGTAGGACATGACCGCTGTACCTAGTCTTAGCGAGCAGAGATGTTACCTGCAGAATTTGAGTGGATTTACATGTCAGATAATGTGATATTGACACAAACATGCCGTGTCGCAGAGCTTGTGGTAGTGGTCTGCGGAACCAAGCGATCTTTCTTTTTTTTCTAAATGAAGATTTTTTTTTTACCAGTCATGTTACCCTACGAAGTAACAGATTAAAAAGGAAAGTGTGATTTTGCAGATTCGATTCGGGTCTTGTTTGTAATGTTGAGAAAGAAGATAAACTTTGATTAAAATATCAGCTAATATCTCAAATCTTAGTGCACTAGTGTCGTACACATGCTGCGGGTTTCAAATACTTCAATTAGCTCGCTAGTTCTCCAAGTTTTAATGAGAGTGTGTGAACCCAGCCTGCTGATGGCAGTCTTGACTTTTTCTTTTCTTAGGCCCGTGCTAGGTGTGTAAGTGTGACCCTGGATATATCTTGGTAAAGATCTCCATGGAACACAGCTGATGCAAACCCTGGAGAAGCAATGACCGTTACCTGAACTTAGTAATGACGCAGTACGGTTAAACGCGACGCTCTTTGTGCATGCTGTTCACGAGTCGTGTTTTAGGCTGCTGTGAACTTTGTAAAAGGATGAACCTCCTGAAACAGGTAAGAACGTTGTTGCGCCCAGGTGAGCGATGCCTCCACGCACGCAGGAGCAGGTACGGCTGTTGTTCGGTATCTTCCAGTCACGCCGTTTCAAATGAGCACCGCAGGACCGGGCACAGCGGTTTCACTAGCAAACTAGCAGCGGGCCCTAGTTTTCGAGATTTCGTTAAAAATATCGCTGCAGGAGAGAAAGGCGCACCCGACCTACAAGAAGATGCGGAAGAAACGCACCCCTACATCCCTAAAGACGCGCAGATCGGAACTGGAAGAAAAGGTATAGAGTTTACAACACGTGTAATTCAACTTTCCGAGGGGCTGTCAGGAAGTTATCTGTGTGCATTCCAACGTGTTACAAACGCATTATGTAACTGTTTCTTTCACTGACCAAAATGCAAATAACAAAGACGCACTAAGCTGAATTCTTAGAATCTTTTAAAATCGAGTTTTTGACGTGTCCTGCTTGATGCGTGTTTTTTTTTTCTTTCGTTATTTTCTTTCTTGTCTGTTTCTGTTTATTTTGAAATCTACGGGTGTCAGATGAACGTGAATGACACGGAGATCGCCTGATCGATTCTGCAGAAGAAAGACTACCTGAGGACCAGCGACCTTGCTCAGATGGAGAAGAGAGGGCAGGGCAGGCAGGCTGGATAGCCGGTTCCATTAAGCAGCAGGGGCTGGCACTGGCAGCCTTAACCCTTTCAGTATGGTCGCCACACAAATTGAATTCATTTAACGACCTATCAGGCCCTATAGCTGACTGTCTCCCCAGGACTGGAGTTACAGTACCTACCTCTGCTGAACATTATGCTCTACACAGAAGTAGAGAATCATAAGCACATTTCTTGATAACTGTACGCATGGTTTTCAGATGTGTGTCTTTTGGAATTAAGTTTAATGTAAAACATTTAATAACAGGATGTATTAATGAGTGATTCTTCTTGTAACATGCTCGGTATGGTACTGTATGCCTTTATTCCTGGGCACCACTAATATATATATTAGTGGTGCCCACATAATATTATTATTATTTATTTTTTATTTTTTTAAATGCTGAAAACCAAAGATCAGCTGGATCGCACATTGTCTTTTTATGGCATCCAAGTGCTCCAGGATCTACATGTTCCTCAGTCTCACCCTTTTGTTGTAGTGATAGCCTGCTTTTGCTTCATGTCGTCAGGGAGAAGGCAGAGCAGACCACTTGGAACAGGCTGACTGCACTGAAGAGGAGGCACACCAGGTCTCAGACCCCACTCAAAATAGGGATTTTAGGTCTGTACCCACAGCGCCTGTCTCAATCAGATCCTCTTAATAAAATTGCCAGTGCAACACTGTAATACAATAAACAAAAACAAAAAAGTTTTATTTATAATTATGCTGTTTGAAAGATACTTCACATTGAGACATGGTTAATGTTTTCTGGCCCTGTGGTTGACGATGGCGCCCCCCTGTGGTGTGCAGGGTGCATGGCGGAGAGGCTGAAGAAGCAGCTACCAGAGCGGGAGAAGCTGGTGGACGTGCTGGCCGGGCTGTCATTCTTGTTGCATGTGTCTCAGTCTGTTGCTGACCCTTGCAGGTGCTGCAGCTCATCCAGGAGAGACACAGCATCTGCAAGCAGCTCCACATCCCAGCCCAGAGTGGCAGCACCCACATCCTGCAGGCGATGCGCAGGGGGTAAGGAATTCAGGGAAGCACAGAATCAATCAGCACCCCTGAATGAAACACAACTGCACAAGTTATACTGTCCCACTCTTTTGACAAATGTGCAAGCAATATTGGACAGGGTGTTCTGGACTAAGGACAGTGTTCATGTTGTTGTTGCTATTGTGATACTTGTTGTTTAAGTGTTGTCCACTAGAGAGAGCTCTCTCCCTGTATGTTAAATGGACAGTTTAGTTTACATGTCAATGTTAAACCCTGCGTTGTTTCTTTGCAGCTACACCAGAGAAGCTTACCTGGAGCTTATGGATCACATCCGGAGTGTTATTCCAGGTACAGGTTTTTGAATCGGCCAGGAACCCTCATTAAAGGTACAGGTTGTGCTAATGATGATTAATTCTTCTTAAATGAACTACATATCATGCATGCTAACCTGCTACTGGATAGTGTGGCTTGAGCGACACTCTGAATTGTCCTGTTGTGTTTCAGAGGTGTGTCTGAGCCGTGCTTTTATTGCTGGGTTCTGTGGAGAGACAGAGGAAGATCACCTCCAGATTGTCTCTCTTCTCCGAGAGGTCCGGTACAATGTGGGGTTCCTCTTCGCCTACAGCATGAGAAAGGTGAGGAGACACACAGACAGCAGAGCAGAGGGACTTGATGTTTATCCCAGGGCTCACAGAGGTTTTGCCTTTGTTATTTCAGTGACTTGTGGTTTAGTGCCTGTCAGTTCCTTCTCGTTTGTATTAAAGCCCTGATGACCAAGTAGAGACTGTGCCCCCCTTCTCTCTTGTAGAAGACCCACGCATATCACTGTCTCCAAGACGACGTTCCAGGGGAAGTGAAACAGCTGATCCGAGTGTTCAGAGAGGAGGCTGCTAGCCTGAACTTGGGGTACGTCGGGAGCACTCAGCTTGTCCTAATGGAGAGGTTGGGTACTGCACATCATTCCCAGAGATGTCACGTTTCTGTTAAGCCGTGCAGACACACGTTGGATGCTCCTTTTGAAAGTTACAAACCTAAGTGACTATCAAGCTGAGAGGTCACAGTTTGAATCGCGATAAAGCAATACCCATATTTGAAAGTCTTTAATTCAATTCGGTAGACCTAATTTCAATGAGTAGCCTGTGAAGTCTGTGTAGGCTGTCTGTGTCCCTTTTAAGGTACATTAAGCTCATGCAGGTGTACAGTGCACTTGATCTAAATTGTCACTGCTACAGGTGGCTAGAGGTCTGTAGTGGAGCTCTCTGGGAGGAATGACGGCAACGTCAAAGTGATCTTCCCCGACCTGGAAGACTCCACAGGCTGCGCGTCCAGAGGCACTGCTGGGATCAAACCAGGAGACTACGCGCGGGTCAAGGTAAAGCAGGGACATTGCACTGCTCCTATATTATTAAGCAGGTTGACACTTGTTTACAGGAGTGCCCAGGGGAGGCAGCAAGCACAACAGCATTCATCGGACATGATCAAGAAACACAAAGCAAGCATTTGTAACAATACAAGCAATTGAAAACCGCTATCGGCTGATTTCGTTAACACTGCGCTTCCTCACCATTAACAGTAGACATCATCAGAGTTTATGACACCCGTCGTCAGGTTTTTTTTAATAACAGCACATTTAAAAACTTTACATAAAGATTGTTCAAGTCTTAGTTGTCATAAAGAAATCTAAAGGGAAGACTATAAGAAACCAAGTCAAGTAGACAAGCGTTTTAAAAAGGCGCTAGCCAAACTCTTCCGAAGTTATGGGTTCTGAAGTTATGGATCAAAAGCAGTTTAAAAAGATGATGTCTGCTTTTAATACAAACAAAGACAAATTCTACGATTCAAGTACAGCGCATCTTTCAGTGGCACAGCAGTGCTGTGGCGTTCCTGTCCAGGAAGGGGTAGTCACTGTGGATCTCTTTCAGGTCACGTCAGCCAGCTCTCAGAGCCTGAGGGGCGTTTCTCTCAGCCTCACCACCCTGAAGGCTTCATCTGGATGCACTCTGCAGGGTTCAGGAGACACAGGCTGAGATAAACTGAGGCTGGAGTTCACTGTGTCACAACCTGATCTCTCAGCCAGAACCGGCAGGACAGTAGCTATCCAGCAAGGTGTGGGAAGCTAGAATTGCTTTTGTACATGATTGATGGTTACAATGGAGTTATACTGGGCCATATTCACACGCCATTTGCTGCTGTACTAAGTTAACACCAGTTATTTTCTAAAATGAAAGCATTGATGTTAAAAGCTCTAAATGAATACATCAGGCATGTAAATACCTATGTGCACCTAAGTTGAGTCTTGCAAGTTCTGCAACGTTAGCAGTTTGTTTTTTGTTTTACAAAAATGGTGCATACCTAGCACAGTAGACAATGTTTGGTTAATATGGCTTGCTGTGCACCATCCTGTGCATTTTAATGTGTAATTCAATTGTAATAATGGCACTTAAATAAAAAAAAAAATATTCAAACTTTCTTGCTTTCTTTTTTATGTTATATTAATATATTTTTAAAGATTACTGTGCAGGACACTCAGGTAAGAGAAGTGTACTAGTGTTAGTAGACTGATCTGAGATACCTGGACTTGGCTGGACCTCCTGTGATGTCAACGTCTGTCTCGATCAGTACATAGTCCTGGAAAACAAGACGGGGAACACAGCTTCAAAGACAGAGTGGTTCAGTATCCATGCAGTAGCAGTCTAGCTGCCTGTTTGCACCTGTCCCTATGCGAGCATGAGAATGCAAGCTAGGGATAATGATGCACTGAGCAGGCAAGAGTTGCATCCGAAACAGTAGGAGCTTACCTTGAGAATCTGGATCTGAGTATTAACGAGGTTAATCTTTTTAATGGCAGGGAGAGGGAATCCTTCTTTCAGGAGCTCTGTGGAACCAAAGAGCTGGTTAAAGTTTTCAAGGGAATATGCTTAAAGCCGAGGTCAAGGGGCAGCGCCGTGACTGGACCTGTGAATCTGCTGCCTTAACTTGGTATAAGTGATGTGTGTTCAGTTTGTAGTTAATATTAAATCAATAGAACTGCGATTAGAGGGCAGTAGAGTCTGGTAGTTGAAGGCATTGGGAGGGTATGCTAATGGGAACGTCAACTAATGCCAAATACTCAGGGTTTTACTGTAGTTCGAAAGTGGTAAACTGTGCCTTTAGAACATTTTGAAACTGATTTACAGATGGATTCACCTTTTCAATGTCTTGCTTTCCTTCCGTTTTTCTTTTTGTAAAGCTACATTCTATTGGAATCTTTATTGGACATCTGGCTGTGTCCGGCAATAGAGCTTACTGAAAGTTCTGAGGTCTGTAATAAGCATGCTGTTGATAAAGCGAGTAGGGAGCGGGGAGCTTAGGAAAGACGTAGGTTCTTACCATTAACCTTGGGCAGCACCACAGATTTCAAAGCCTGCTGAAGCACAGTCTGCAGGGAATGAATCTGAAAACAGAAAAGATCACAGTGGTGGTTGCAAGAGTGTCTGGTGAACTCACGCTGGCACATTTAAAGACAGCCTGCTTTACCTGGAAAGGCCCCACGTAGCTCTTCTGCAAGAACAATTCCACTCTGTTGAAGTAAAGCATGTTTAGACTCGGTCTTGTTTGCTGTAAAATATTTCTGCTATTAACAAAACCAGCATTTGGAAAAGCAGTAGAAGGAGCTTTAGCTTATAGCAGCGGTGCACAGCAAGGGTAATACCAGTCCACCAAATCCTGAACTACTGAATTGGAGTAATGAGCAGGTAGCAAGCGGGCTGAGAAAGCTAGGGCAGGGATGAAAATAAGACCCCCATTCCATAGCAGATTGATCCAGTCCTAGTTTTACTTATTAGTAAGACAAACTTGAGCTTGTTACCTATACACTGGGGCTAATCATTTACAAATATTTAAAACCTGGAATGGGTGAAACTGCTATGCAATAGGAGTCTTACTTCCACCCCAGTGTAGGGGAATGCTAACAAAGGCCTGCTTCTTTCCTAGTAAAGAATGTGAGAAAAGCTTATAGGGTGGAAATTCACCCAGTAACTTAGGTAAACAAGGAGTGGCAGGGGGTGTACTCACCTGTTCAGAGTTACAGATCCAACCAGTTTCTTCCCTGAAATAAGCAGGTTGGCACTGGTGCTGGCTTCCTGCAGAAGACAAACTGACCCTTATTGTAGTTGAAAAGGAACTAATCCTGCCTGCAAGCTGGTGTGATTTGTTAATGTAGTAAGATAAGAAGATTAAATTTCTTTTTTATACTGCATGTCCCTTAAACTGGGAGCTCACATTTAAACGAAGGAGCATTTTCATAACTTCTTATGGACTGGTGTTGTTGGTTTGTTTCCAAGTTGTGTAGGGAAACTGGTCCTGTTATTTCCAGCAATGCTAAGAGGACCATCGCGTACACTTACTATATCAAAAATGAAGAGGGGCGCTAGGGTGGAGTCGGGTTTGATGACGTAGACAGAGAAGGATCCCATCACCTCAACTGTGATGTTGCCGGGCTGCATGGTTACATGTGGCTGTTTGGTGGCTTGTACAGTGAGCTTCACTGACATGGTAGGATAGGATTGCGCAATCTGGAATGTTAAAATACAAAGAGCTGTGGCAGACCATAATACTGTCCCCTGGAACATCACTGTTCATCTCAAAGGGTATTTTAATAATTAAAACAAAGGAGTCAGTTGCCTGGCAACATCTGGTGCCAAGGTTTTGTCAGGTGAAAAGAGATGATTTTTTGACTGGAGTAACAGGTTGCGGTGGGGTGGTGAAATTTCCAATTGGGATTTTTTTTCAAACTGGGGGCAAAATACTTTCTTTTTCATTCATTATTACGTTTTTTTCTTCATTTAAAAAAAAAAAGGAAATGTGAGCTGATTTACCTGAGGGATGAAAATTCCAAATGTTTGGGTGTTCAGTCTAAGAGGGGATGATTCTGGAATCTGGGGGGGTGGAGCAAAACAGACGATTACCAAACCTGTTCATGCTAAATTACAATGCTGACAGCAAGAAGCGAGGGCATTCGAAATATCCAGCAGAGATATCAAATAACAGGGCAGTATTATTAATGAGTTGTTTTCTCAGCATCTACAGTATAATGTAGAATACAGTAGAATTACATCCACACTGAGAGGGCTCTTAACAAAGGATACCATCAGTGCTGTTGAGCGCTGCAGCCTTGTACACAAAGCCAGCACAGGTCACTAATGAGATATTCAGAAGTGCAATCAAAGCACATTTTTTCTTTATAGGATATTTCTATAATGAGTTTGACATTAAAAGAACACAATGCAATATATTACTGCCATCAAAAAGAAGCAATGTGAATCCCAATAAACCCACAATGGGAGGGTTGATGACCAACCATGTCATCTGTAACGTTGATGTGGAGCGCTCCTGCGCTGTAGTATACAAAGCCAGCAGAATTCAGAGTGAACTCAGACACCCCGACGTACAGCATCCTGCTGGCCTGCTCGGGGAGGGAGAAGGGGGGCGCGGTGAAGGGGGGTTCACGGTGCTGCCCGATGTTATAGAACTCACCCTAGAGAGAGAGAGAGAGAGAGAGAGAGAGAGAGAGAGAGAGAGAGAGAGAGAGAGAGAGAGAGAGGAACTTCTATCATTATCCACTCTGGAAGATATATAACTTTCTGAAACAAGTATTTCATAAATCAAATAAATTGAAAATGTTCTATCATACATTTAGTGGCATATTATCAAATTACCAGCTACTTTACTGGAGGGCAACCCTATATTGTATTCAAACGAGCTGTAGAAAACACTGCTATCTTCACCTTGTGTGTCATGAGCTAGCCCTTTTTAAAAGGCTGTACCTGTGCACTCAACAGCGGATGAATCAATACAGCAGTTGTGGTAGAACGTGTAGTTGCAGAAAGTTTAAACTTGCAAGACCAGATGTGGAGGTACAAACCTTCCCGTCGACAGTAACTTGGCTATGATTTGCTAATCTGTTGCTTTTCCTGACTTCCCTCTATGTAAAAATTAAGTTCTCTGGATCAGTTTGAGTGCATCTCAGATCTCAGCTGAAATTGCAAACTAGCAGGGCACACCTTCAAGTCCAAGTCAATGTAGTTCTTTGTGATCACAGGGGGAGAAACCAAGGAATATTCAACTTCTGAGTACCGATCAACCTTCGCCAGCACTAGATGACAAAAAATTGAACATTTTCAAAGCAAGTACCTTCTCCCACATCATCGCCTTAATATTATACAATGGCAAGGTTCCAAAACTCTTCCAGATTTTTCGAGGGGAAGTTGCCCATTCATTTACACAGTTTTTAGTCAAGAATATTTCTGTAGTCTGCTATGTTTCGTAAAGTGTTATAATACATATACATCCAGTACAAATAGACCCATACGTACCATTTAAAGTTTTCAGCTGAGGATTAAGTCCACTGATAGCATCAGAGACCAAGGGACAAATCTGGACAGATACAAACAATGAGCGGGGAATGAGAAATAATCAGTCAGCATCTTGTCGAAACTTTTGGTTTGTAACTCGGCATGTAAATGATAACTACACAGCTGCATGTGTAATTGAAGTGTGATTAATGGCAAGTTCCCTATTAAACTTTGGGATTACCTTGTCACTGAATGCTTTGTGAAGGGATTTCTCAATTAAATTTGAGAACAGGTTGTACATCCAGCTGGACAAGCAAGACAAACAAGATGTTAGTGGAACTAGAAACACATTTTTTTCTATCGATGGATTCGTGTACGGATGTCGCGCTGCCAAAATGAAAAAAAAAAAAAAATTCCAATGTTTTTGTTTGTACTTATTTCATTGGATACCCACCAATCAACCCCACTAATCTTTTGAGGACATTCCAACAATTCAAGTTCTATACAGTGGGTTCACTTTGTCATGTGGGTGTTCCTACAGTCTTCCACTCCTAAATTCCCACTTGTTTTAGTTTCATCAAACTGGTAGTGCTGTTGTGGAGCAGCAGCATTCTAGACCAGCTCTAGTGTGCCCAGGCTAGGGCTCTCTCACTGGATTACCTTGACTGGCTATGGAACTTGATTTTCACTTCTTTGATGCTGGTAGAGCAGCTGGCACTCGACACTGTGGGACGTCTCGTCTCGTCACAGGACAATCCAATACCTGCCGAAACTGTCAGGCCACTAACTGACAGATCGAAGGAGCCGTTGTCTTTACTGCATGCAGAAGAGGGAAGAAATCAGCTGTGTTCAATATCAGTAGAGATATTTAACCCTGCCATTTTCTTGCAATGAGTACAGTATATGAGAACTGCTAATTCATCAGCGAATCACTTATTCGCTAAGTCAAATGTACTATACCTGTATGCAGCAATAATGTAAAATAAGGATTTAGGATTAAAACACTTCAGAACTCTTGCAAGCCTACCCCTGCTGTCCCCTTTCAACTTTGTATTGATTATTATTTATTTTATCGGTAATCAACTCTGCTTTGCTACAGAAGCACTTAATCCATTTTTAATAAATAAAAACCTTTATTAGGTACTTTATTGATCATGGATTTGAACATACATGCTGAAATTTATCATAACAGGAAACACTACCAATGACAAGTTAAACTTACATGACCGTTTGATATTTTACTTGCCAGTTCCCCTTGATCCTAATGTAGGCATTGCCTATAGATAAGACAACCCCAGTGCCTGGAGATAGCCTGACTGCTGACTGGGGAAGATTGACACTTACAATCTGCATCCTGGAGAACAGAGTAGGGTGTGTGTTAGTGTCCAACGCATTAAAAACAAAAAAAACAAAACAAAAAAAAAAACATCTATTGTTAAATAATGTGGCTTTATTAGGGCCATCATATCACCAACCCCCAACTTACCCCAGAGAGCCAAATGATACTGTGGATACTCACTCTGTCAAGCTGTACTTCACGTTGTCAATTAGCGGCACTTTCTCCATCCCCGACATGTCAGGGATTTTAATGGACTTCAAATTCTGCTGCAAACCAACCATGCCTATCTGCCACCCTGAGGGGTCACAATGAAAGCAGCTCCAGACAATGGCAATAATTGTTTTGTGTCATCATGTGTTACCATGCTGCATTGAGCTTCAGCTATGCTTTGCTACTGTACATTCAGCTATGCTTTTTCCACTGTGAACTTACCATACGCCAGTCCATTCTGTGTGATCCTCACAATGATACCAGGGTTTGTGCAGAGCGACCCAGGGCAGAGGGCTAGGAAACCCAAGAGCCACCAAGGGAACATTATGACCTCACAGCACAGGTGCATTCAAATATCACTGCAATCAGAAACCCGCAAATGCATTGTTCATTATACATTATTTATTGTAACTCTACCCAACAAAACATTACAGTAGTGTCTGTATATTTTGATCTAATGCTTATTTTTATATGCGCAATGTAAGTTGAGAGAGGTGAAAACATGAAACAAAAGGCATTTTCAGTATGGTAAAGATTACTATTCAAAGAACAACTCCTTAATCTGAACAGGCTCTAATTATTGATCTATAGTGCAATAATTGAAAACAATCTTGTAAAAACTCACACAGGGTTATGTTCAGACTCTCCTGCAGGTATCTTCCACCGTCAATATCTTGTCTGTAGAAATCGCAGAACAACTAGTCCTTGTAATAAATGCTATTTTATAACGAACCTCTTCTGGTTGAGGAAATGTCACAATTTCGGAAAGAAGGTGACCGTCCTAGATATTGCTTGATATGCCAGTCACGCGGTATTATTTCACAAGCAGCCAACTGCCTTTTTTTTTTTTTTTTTAAATTGGTCGTTGCCAATTTTAATTTTTTCTCCCAATTTGAAATGGCCAATTATTATTTATTTATGCTCGGCTCACAGCTACTACACATGCTGTCCTCCGAAGCGTTTGCCGTCAGCCGACCGCTTCTTTACACACTGCGGATTCACCAAGCAGCCACCCAGGAGCTTCAGCATAGGAGGGCAACACAGCTCCCGGGCAGCTAACAGGCAAGCCTGCAGGCGCCCGGCCAGACTACAGGGGTCGCTGGTGCGCGATGAGCCGATGACACCCTGCCGACGTTGTAGCTCTGGTTGGCTGCATGGTGAGTCTGCAGTGAGTAATGATGCAGGCGGCTGACGGCACACGCTTCGGAGGACAGGGGTGGTAGCGGTGATCTGAGCCTAAAACACATGATTAAACTGGGGAGAAAAAAATAGAAAAATAATAATTGACGATGACTTAATTAAAAATAAACAAATAAATAAAAAATAAAGTATATGAACATGATTTAGATCTTTTATTTAACATCATGCAATCAAAGAAACTATATAATGATACCACAGAAGTCTGCTGGAAAACGTAATAGTAGAGCAGTATTTTGTGTTAGATTTCAAAATGTCACATTTTTCAATTTTAATATTCAAGTATATGGAAAATTAATTCATAATTCAATGTGGCATGTAATTCAATATGTTAACATAACATTATTCAGCATTGACTTTATGAAGCAAAATGAGTTAATTCTATAGGGAGGTGCAAAAGCTTTGTCCATAGCTGTGTATACATTCATTTTAGAAATGTAGCTGCTGTATTTCCAGCTGCTTATGTTTGGTTTTACCCTTTTGTACTATTGCTTCTTTCTATACTCTGTGGTCATGGGAACAGGATATGATGTGTAGGACATTGCTGAAACTTTAACAGCGATTGGTTGATTTCACATTCCATACTTCTAGCTTTACATTAGCACTATGACAACTGAAAGACAGAATGCTACACTTTCACATCAGAAATGTGCCCTTTTGCAAAGTCATAATCCCTTTGTAAAATATAATGAAACCTACAATCTTTCTTCTAAAAAAATCCACCTTTAACTAATCCAGAGACCCTGGTCTTGAAAGCTTGTATTTATTTTTCTACATGCACACTATGTTGGTCCAAAAAAGGTATCAACATTGTTGTTTTCTTTTTCTTCTTTTTAACTAATTATAAATTACAAAGCATGTGTTAAAACAAAGGTTATTTATTAGTGCATTTGATTGAAAGCTGATTGTTCCAACTGTAGTGGATTAGAAGCTGTTAAAACGAATCTGCATGAAGATGTGAGCAGTTTCTAAGCAGTGTTAAAGGTTTCGATTCAGGCAAGGGTTTTATTTCATCAGTGCTTTCTGTCACAGTAAAACAACCGTAGATAAGAGACTGAAGTCATTTTTTATTTAATTTTTTTTAAAAAGGAAGATCAAGGTTAATCTAAATCTAAATGACGCTTAAATAAAAATAACAAATAAGATCAAGAAGAAAAAAAAAGAAGCAATGGATTTTGTAGTCACTGCAAATGTGACTGCTAGAGCTGACAACTCTATAAGGAGTGGAGCAACCCTGGACCAAACCAGACGCAAGTTCATGGTTATTTAGCCCTCGGACGTCAGCGTCAGCTGTCTTCTCCGTTTACTGCTTGTCCTTGACGGTTAATGGCTCCACGCTTTTGGCTTTATTGCAATCAGAGGATCTTTACTAGCAGCCCCGATTCATTCTGCTGATTAACCTGGCAGGGAGCGACACTCTCCTAACTGTCACCTCGGTGCCCTCTGTGCTTCACTGCCTGATCAACCAACACACGATCCTGCTCAGGTTCTGGTGCCAGGTGGAGTTCTTCATCGGAACCATCTGCATATTTAACACCATGTCCACCTTGACCCTCATGGCAGTGGAAAGGTACCTGTACATATGTCATGCCATTCATTACCTCAGGGTGCTGACCCCCAGGAGGGTGAAGCTGAGCCTGCTCATCGTGTGGCTGCTGGCTAGGGCCATGTGCAACACTTACATCCTCCTCCTCAACGTAGGAAGTGTATCTCCAGAAGCAGCCATCATGGGTTTACTCTGCAAGTTCGATGTCTTGGAAAAGCAGATGGGGTTCCCCCCAGCAGCGACGGCCTTCAGAAAAGCCTGGGGCCTCGCGTCTGTTGTGATGTCACTCACTGCATACGTCCTTTCCTCCTTCAAGGTGTACCGGGAAACCAGGAACACTGTGGAACCTTTCAGTCGCACCAACGGGAGGGCGCACAACACTGGCATTTTCTACAGGGCCATGTTTGTCCTGCAGGTTATCTCGTATTGGCTGAGGTCCATCACAGACTTTCTGTTGGAGCTGGACCCTGAAGCGATGAGAGCACAGACTGCCACGACCGGGCTTCATTTTATACTGCTGGTATTGATAACAGTGCCCCCCTGCATCAATCCCATCATCTACAGCTTCAAAAACAGGGAGGTGAGCAATTCCTCTGATAGCTTGCAGGTTTCGTTGACCTTCCACTTGCCGGTGCCATGGTGGTGGGGTGAGACAATTAATTTGTTTAAAACGGGTCACCCCACTGATGCAGAGGGACAGGCTGGGGGGTAACAACTTGTAGCAGAAGAGATTTTTGGGTTTGATGTCTATTGGTTTTATGATCTAGGGCTCCCAAGCAAAGTGAAGGCCCAGTTGGTTTGGTCCAGAAAAGATTAAAAAAAAAACAGTAATATTACACTACGAAAAAATCAGTGCATTCAAAGAAAAAACATGTTACAATTTGTATTTTCAGATCTAAAATGTGACCTATATACAGGGCTCCCTCTTTTCACTATCTGACTGAGAATATACAGGGAGTTAGTGAAGAGCGCTTACCTATATACAGTACAGTAAAGTACAGCACTCTATTTAGTGTCAATATGGCTAAACAGTGAACTATTGAATCATGACAAATCAAGGGGGCTCTGTATACTAATCCTCTCACCAACAACAGGACTTTGTAGTAACGTTTACTACATGTCAGCTGACTGTTACACCAATTGTGAAGCTATTGTGTAAACCATGGTAAACTGTACTGTAGTGTAATGATACCATGTGGCTAGATGGATTGGGGCTGATGATATTGCTTTGATACGTTAGTATTTATAAAATGTCCCTCTGGTGGTAACAAGTTCATTGAGCAACGAAGAGCATTGTATTAAAAGGGAGCTTTATGATTATATTAAAATAAATCTTTTAGTTTGCCAAGTAGGAAAGGCTAGTGGTTTACAGTTGATAGATATGAATGGTACGACACAGGTCCAGTTTGCTTTGCAAAACTATGTTTTTTTTTTTAGCGTGAAATATGTACATTCTTAACAACATGTGCAATATCCACATTAAAGAGGATGATTCTAATACTGTCCTTGTACTCGTGTATATAAACAAGAAGTGATGATCCTTCCCCCACATTTCATATTACATTCCTTATGAGAAAAGAACAGTTGTGTCTTGTGAGTGTCTCTTCCTGAACACCGGTACATTAGTAAATTATAAGAAATGTCCACAGCTTTTTGAAGATGAGAATATAATCGTTTTTAAAGCTGAATCTGTTTTAAAAGTTTTTTCTAATTAATGTATAACTAAATACTAGTTTATTGCAGTAGGAATTAGGTACAAATAAACAAAGAAAGCCCACAATTTTGTATGATAATAAAACTCCAATCCCCATGTTAAAAGATGCAATATGATTATCAAAAGCCAACAATAAAATCACAGTATTCCATGCTTTCAATTGACTCAATGCTAGGCTCAATGAAGAATAAGAAGCACTGTGATGAAACGGGCTACTCGTAGCTCCCAGCCATAAGTTGCTATTGAAGGAGCCTCCACTGTTTTAAATGCAGGTTCGGCTAATGGAAATTAACAATCAATTGCTCTCCGTGAACCCGGAGCCACAGGCTGAGACAATCAAAGAAGCGTGAACATTGTGAAAATGCTTTCTGAAAAGCATTAGGCCTCTAAAACATCAGCATCTATGTGATTTAGTATAGCAGTCTTCAAAAACAATGCTGCTTAAAATAATGGCTAAGAACGAGCTGTGAGCTGCGTACAGCTGCTCAAGGAAAGCTAGCGGCTTTCAACTGACTTTTTCAGGATGAATTAGTTATCCCAGGGTAGGCTTTCTGTAGAGTAACTTCTTGTTGAAAGAGTAACTGTGAAGTCCTACATTAAGCTGGCAGGTAAAAGCACAGACAGTTTGGTAAATACTTTACAGCATGGTCAGCTTTTCGAAGGGATTTAATATAAGTCAATAGGAACCCATGTGGCAATTCATAAATGTTCACTGCAGTTTTCAGAGTGGTTCCTATACAATAGCCTTGCCAATGTAACCCACTCAGAAAGCACACATATACTGTACCTTCCAGAGCCTCCTAGCCATGTACTTCCTGAGCAAGATCTGTGATTTGAGGCAGATGTTGCTGTGCATGGCTTTCTGTCCTATATTGTTTAACCAGGGATGCTTCAGACACTGTGCTGCACTGTGACGCTCGCTACAACACAAAAAAAATACGAGAAAACACTAGGGAGGGTTTATTGAGCAGGGCTATCAAAGTATTGTACCTCCGCTCACCAATACTGTAGAAGTCACATACTTCATTAATACCAATTAAAGGCTCAATACAGATTACAGTGTGTAGAGTATCTGGTATGGGGGTTGCTCAAACTGTATCACAAGAAACATCCTACACACAGCGCATTCACAAAATCAAGCACTGTACTCAAGAGCTACAACTGAGCTAGGGTTTGCTCCTGCTTTAGACTGGTGCTGCTTATTTTATGCACAGGATGACATCACAATTAAATGTACTTGGATTTTGACAATTCCTTAATGCAGATTGGTTGATAATGATATTCTTCTATTCATAGTAAAGGAAATTGAGCACTTGTTTATACATTATGCATTACTAGTATGCTTCTTATAAAGGGCTGCTGGTACTCTGTACAGTAGTTTTGAAATATAATCCTAATTTAGATGAAGATGGGTACTATTCCTAAGCACAAGCGTGCTGTGAAATGCAAGTTTGTAGTTTTATGTAACATTGATGTTACAAGGCTTGTTACAAGGTCAAATGGAAATGTATAATATCAACGTGTTGAATGTCTTTTCTTAGGGTTCATTTTAGATTTGTGACGCATTGAATAATGACTCACAATTTGCTTCCATTGTGTTTCATACATTTCATCAATTCAATTAAAACCTGTATCAATACTAATCTAAACAAGGAGACATCTGTTCCTTGTAGCTGGTAAATTAATCTATTGCAGCCCCTACCCCCTGTGTTCACTGCATAGCCCCTTCAGGCTCTGTGTGCACAGGTGTGCTCTGTTAAGTTTACCTATCAATGTATCTATTTTATAATGCATAATGTGTTTTTTCTTAAATCAAAGTTATGACAGGGCAGCTTCTCAACTCCATAGAGTTCACACAAACCTTTTTAAAATTTCTATAAATGTAATTTAAAAAATCATGACCGAAGGTAAAATAGTTGAGTCGTGCTGTTTAGCTTTGTCGTGATGATTCCTGCTATTTTGATGAGTTGTTTTGAATTAAATGATTTTCATTGTCTCCACCTGAATCATCTGGTCAACCTTCATCCAGTGGACCATTCTGTTATCTGGTCAACCTATTATGATCAATTATGATAACCACATCACATAAAAGCAGCCTCTAAATCATAGTACGTTTGAAGGCGAGGACACTGAGACATGAGCATGAACTTCACTAAGAGAAAGAGCAGCTCTTCCCATTAAGGGCAGCTGGAGCTCACTGTAAGGAAGGACGACGTGGGGAAGCTTCCATTGACTGCCCTGCTGTATCTGCACTCTGTATTTAAATACAGGACTTCAGTGAGGGTGCGTTCAACCTGACATCATCCACAAGAATAATGCATCGAACCCCGCACCCGCTCACCTCTTCTCCTTGATGAGCAGGTTGGAGATGAAGTCCCGTCCCTCCTCTGAGACATGTTCGAAGGCTTCCTCGTCGAAGTACCAGTTAACAGCCAGCACGTTGCTAAGGGTCTGACTGTCATCGTCTCTGAGGAACGGGGAGAGGCCACTCAACCTGAAGGAGCACAGTGAGCAAGGGCCGGTCACATGTACAGCAAGTCTTTATCATTGTACTGATTCAAAACTGTACCTACAGCATATATGAAATGACACCAAGCAACCACATGTCCGTCGGGAAAGACACAAAATCAAAGTTCACAATCTCGGGAGCCAGGAACTCGGGGATCCCAAAAGAGACCCTCAGCTTCTCTCTGGGCTTGTGCCTGCTGGAGGGGAGGGAGGGAAAAGGAAGTCAAGGGGTGGGGACTCCCCACTGAACAGCAGGGGTGTTCCATTCAATCGAAATGAGTGTTTAGACAAGCATTGCATGAAATGTATTCAGAGATGAGTATCAAACACAATATATACATTACCAAAAAGATATCATTTAAAAAAATAAATAAAAAAGTGAAGCTCCCTGGTTTTTAGCTAAAATATAGAACATATTCTTTATATTGAAATATATCATGTTTTATAAAGTGTGGGATACAGACTTCGTCTATATTCCTTTGCTGTAATAAATGCCATTTGACTACCTAAATCCATGCTCCTCTGACAATTACAGAAATCATAGTTTTGCTTGTGTAATCCTGGTTTTGTTTTTAATTTCACATGTCATTACACAGAATTGCATTATCTATAATATTTTCTTTACAGAATTATAAAGCAAGCAGAGAAAAGCAGTGCCCAATCTGCTACCCATTTTAACAACGAAGTATTCAGATGATTCCAGTTTCCATGTGTGCCATCTCCAGTTTGCCAGGTCTCTGGTTTCATTGTTTCAATTCTGACATCGTTGTGGGGCTGGGTTATGTTTAGTAACACACACACACACACATTGCTTTAATGAGGACCTACCTCCTGGCCAGCCCAAAGTCAATGATTTTCACCTGGTGACCTGTCCGGTTCACACACAGGATATTCTCAGGCTGTGGAAGATAATAAGATGAATGTGATGTCACCATGAACGTGATGTCACCTCCATTCTAAACTTTATTTATTTCCTTCTTAGAAGTCATGAAGATTCCACTGCTAACACGACAACCGTCATGCTCAAAAAGGAGGAAGTGACAAGCAAGGTGAAGAATGGAGGTACACATCAAGCTGAAAAAATATCATGAAAACATGAAACAAGAACAGTGCTGGGGAACTAGGGACAAATGCACCGACATGCACCCAGAACGACTAGAACCATGGCACATAGACACTGTTACAGCTGATTCAGGTAAAGGTTTAGTGCACGACTCTCTTGTGTTTTTAATTCACAACAGTACTCATTACCTTCAAGTCTAAGTGCAGGACATACATCTGGTGCATGTAGTGGATTCCCTCACAGATTTGCTTCACAAAGACCATGGCGTCCACCTCTGTCAGGTGGTAGTTATCATCAATAATCCTCTCAAAGAGCTCTCCTCCGTCCACACTGCAGAGAGGTATGCTATTTGTATGCACTGTGCTATTTGTGTTCTTACAAAGACAAGGCATGTTCAAATGGAATGCTAATGTGGAGAAGACTGGACCCATGATCAAGCTGTCCGTTGTGTAAGAGGGCTGCCTTATAACGAGGGAGCATTTTATTAAAATCACAGAGATCACCGTCCATAGCCATGTCATTCTAAGTAGTCCTTTAAGTGGTTTTAATAATTAATAATGGCAGTTTTATTAAAAAAACCTCATAAAAGTCAAAGCTTGGAAAATCAAGACAACTCAGCAAACATAAATGGCATGCATGAGTGGCTATTGGGATGGGTGCCCCTGTATCCACAGCTTTGGGGTGCAATCTGTCAGACACTTACTACTCCATGACGAGCACCACTTCGTTCTTGCCCTCGAAGGCGTCGTACAGCTGGATCACATTGGCATGGCTCAGCTGGTTCATCACCTGCACCTCATTACGCACCACTTCCTGTTTTGGTGAAAAACAAGTGGGCACAAGGGACACGACAGAGAAAACCCTTAGAAATGTTCCCCACAGTAAAAGCATAGCTGAGTGTAATGAAGCACAGTGAAAGCATGGTAAAGCACAGGGAAGCATATTAATAAACATGGCAAAGCATGGTAAACTACGGTAAATGCATAATCATGGGGGAAAGGATGTGCAAGCTGTAAAGATACTGCATAAACTTTTGTAAGGGAATGTTTGCAAGAAATAAATTGCTAGTAAACATGAATTTGGCCCATATTTTTCTTGATTTAATCATGCTGGCCTAATTCTGTGACTGGCACTGACGGTAGACACATCGCTGTTCTGTATGTATTTACCTTTTCTCTGGGATTTCGGACTTTGATGATTTTAGCAGCAAGCTTTAATCCGGAGGTTTTCTCTGTGCACCTGTGCACCTGGCCAAACCTTCCGCTAAAACATGAAACAAATACATGTTTAAAAGTCAACCAAATGATCATAAAATGCTTATGAAATTAAGAAAATGAAGTTTGAATTTTACAGCTGCGATCAGCATGCAAGGTTTGGGCTCTAGGTCAGTTTGTGTTAACTGGGTTTGGGTTCAATATCACTTCTTTACTTTATGTAGCCACCTGGTATCAGCATGTTAATAAAGCTGAAAGTCTATAAACTGAAAAGAAAGGACTGTTAAAAACCTTCACCTTACCCTCCCAGTACCTCCTTGGTGTTGATGTTGAAGAAAGTGGAGGGCAAGGCTGGCCTCAGAGCCACAAAGCGATGTGCAAACGAGGCAGGTTGTGGAGGACTGTCATCTGGAAAAGGGATTAAAGCACAAAAACTCAGCACTGCCACGGCAAAACCTTTGGGTAAACCTGTCTTCGTGCTGAACAAAGATACTTCAGATCGATAATAGATTTTTTGAATTTGAAAAGTGTCTCTTCCATATATATATATACAACTTTCCAGAGAATACAATTTTATTTTGCATGGATGTAAAATCCTTGTATCCAAGTGTCCCTTGAGAAAAAAGATATATATATATATATATATATATATATATATATATATATATATATATATATATATATATATATATATAGATATAATAGATGTGGAAGAGACACTGTCCTTTGTTCTCATTATTTACAATGTTTGCATTCTCTTCGATTCTGCTTGCTGCCTGGGCAGTAGTCCTGGATTAATTTGTATGCTCACAGAGAGCCAATTGCATGGTAAATCTGCTGATAAACACCACTGACCTAGGCAGCAATGTCAGAACTGCTGCACCAGGAAGGAATGTCACATGTAATGCAGTCGACAGCCCACAGAATTTCTATTCCACGAGGATACCGGTATATAAAACCAGCCAGATTTCAATAAAGGGCAAACAAGACGGGCATCTTGGAAAAAACTTCATTTCAGTTTACAGAAAATTGTAATATTTGTTTTAATAAGAGGCAAGGTATAGGTCATCTGCAGAAAATTAAACAGTGGGTTATCAACAACCCTCAATTCTGAGAAGGAATTACCCTGGCTACCTCTCATGCAAGTCGTACTCCAATCAATCAATCAATCATTCAGCAACACAGGTAAGGGGATCCCTGCTTGAAACCCACTAACATCATCCAAGTTGTTTTTTCTTTTTTTCCCCAGAAGGTTACAGAGTAAATGTTAGATTTAACAAATTTTTTCAGTGGGTTGCTTCTTTCAATTACAGTTGGTATTTAGTTTTAACCATTTAAAATGCTCCTTTCTTTAGCGTCATCATCCTTTCAAAGCTGAACTGGGGAAGAAGGCTTCCTCAGAGAAGACTGTGTAATTGATCTAATTTTAATTTTTTAATTAAAAAGTGAGCTTGTGTATGACCTAAAGCACACTAACAGTCCAGTCTGTGATCTACAGCCTATAACATGCATCTCTGTACCTCTGCATGATAACAGTCCAGTCTGTGATCTAGTCTATAGCATGCATCTCTGTACCTCTGCATGATAACAGTGCATTCTGTGATCAACACAGCCTATAACATGCATCTCTGTACCTCTGCAGGGAGACAGGACAGCTCTGCATATGCCTGAGAGCTGGACCATCAGTCAAAGGTGGTTTAAGTAACTGGTTCTCCATGACCTTCACAAAAACTGTGTTCTGAACATTATCTGCAGTGGCAGCATTCATGAGCTTTGCAGTTCCAGCAGCTTGTTGGCCCGGATTATCTAGCGGTGTGCAGGTTTTACTCGGGTTGAATTCCCCCGTGTTCTTCCTGTACTTCAATTTAACAGCCTCCCGCTTGGAAAGCGGCTGATCTTCTTTGCCATCCTTCGCTGCTTCGGTGAACTCCACTTTCTCCGTGGCTTTACTCTTCATCTCCTGTGATTTACTTTCTCCAGACTTGGAAGCAGCAACGTTCAGTGCTGTTGATGCTGCTGCTGCCTGTACTTGTCTTCCAGTATCAGCTGCCTGGTTGGACTTGAGGAGGCTCTTGTCTCCTGGGGGAGAGGTCTGGGGTCTCCCAGCAGCAGGCGTTTCTGCCTGGGCAGGGGTTTGGGGCTTGGCTTTGATCAGACCATGAGTCTCTTTCTTCTCAGGCAGTTTGAGCTGAGCTTGTACAGCTGCCTGGCCAGAGCCTGTGGCTTTACCTCCTCCAGGTAAACTTAGGGAGCCTGGTATTGAAGGGAAATTAAAAACTATTTAAAATCATACATGCCATGGTACACAATATCACCCTGTTTGCATGGCAAATTTGAAGCTTACCATGCTTTTCAATGCAATTGCTATTGGCCACACCTCTATGTGCATTACCATAGTTAATTGTTACACTTTTGGTCACTGCTGCTGTCTTCCAGGACACACAAGTGTCAGCAGGTTTTTATTTGTGGTGTGTCCTGACCAAGATAGCATGTTTTTTAACTTACTGGAACACATGTCCAGCAAGTTCAAGCAAATGCATTCATAACCAATCACAAGCTGATCACAATGATCTAGATGTGGATACTATGAACTTGTATCAATGAACCTCCATGCCAAGTTTCATCACAATTGAATGGCATCTTATTATGTATGTGTGACAGACGTACACCTCCACTATATTCCAGTCTCCAGGGACATGCAACCCCCAGGCGGGATATAGGCATCCTGCAGCCCTGAACCTTATTAATCCCCAAGCAGCTTGCATGCAAATTAAAAATGGAATCAGACTTGGCAAGACGACAAATTTTCCATAACACTGCTAAATATAGGAGCACTTAACATTTTGAGGGCAAGATGGTCAACAGAAAGGGATGTTTTTACACCTATGCCTTACAACAGTAACAATGCACAAACTTGTTTTGCCTTACCTTTCCTGTGCGTCTTTTTCACACCCTTTGAGCTTGGCTACAACTTAATTTCTTTATCACTAGGCTTGCTGTTACCTTCCTAAATAGAAAAAAATGACACCCATAAAAAGGTTTTACAATCTTTAATAAGCCCTTGGTTCTGTGGGCATTTAGAACTCCCCACAGCTCTCTATGCTGGTTAACGTGTCACTTTTATGTATATCTATTGTTTCATACTGTACACACAACCAAATTGATTACTGATCATTTTCTTTTTTGTTCTTTATGGCAGAAAAGGGTGCAGTGGAGCAACACCTTAGTCTCTAGTCCCCAAGAATTAGGCGTAAAATATTAATTAAACAAATATTAAGCAAAACACACACTCACAAACCCCCTTACTTTTTTGTTCCTATCTTCCCCTTTTTCTGCTGCAACCAAACCTGAGGGTTTCTCTCCTGGCTTGCCTGTGCCCAGCAGTGTTGAGGGTGACTCTGTCTTTTTGGGTGCTGTGCTCATCTGGGGGAGCAAGGTTCCATCTTTAGCCCCCCCAGGCGCCCCAGCCAGAGTCTCCACCAACAACCCCAGGGCACTCTGTATCCCAAGCACCAGACTCTCCAAGTTCTCCAGACGCTGGTTCTGCTGCTCATAAGTAGACGCTATGGAGGAGAACATCGTGGCCAAATCCTGGCACAGTAGCTTGCACTCGCACTGCCCCGTCCCCCGAGATGATGACTCAACAAATTCATAGGTCATTGCTTCCCCTTGGGTTTGAGGCTCCCCAGGGTCTCTCAGCAGCTTCTCTTGCCCTTGTAAGAGCTTGTCCACTTTGAGTCCAAGGCAGTCCAATTTGACCTTCATCACGTCTGTTCTGCTATCTACCTGACAGTTCCTATAGTGGAGAGTGAGCCATTGCACTATGTTGTTGGTGAAACAAAGACAGGCAGGCAGCTGTCGCTTTTACAACTCAAGGGTATTGTACAGCATGAATGTAGGTCACTACGTCAACAGAGCAGTGATGGTGCTTATTGTTGGCCAGTAGGTCAGATTCTAGTGCTATAAACTACAGCGCTGCTCCAAACATAGGAGAGCAAGACCTTACTAGTCCCTGACAGAGGTATTTTTGGCAGCCAGGGACACATTCTTTCTTGCACTGGAGGATGCACGCCACCGATAAGAAGCCATCACTCACAGCGTGCCAGGACCATGGAAATGGGCAGCTGGGAATAATCTCCCTGGGCTTGCTTCCTTGTTTTAAACATGATCAGAATGTAGACAAAGTGGGTTTTGTTTAGGTCCGTCACCTCTGACCACACTTGAGTAAAGATACTTCTGCCTGTGCCTATCCACTACTAGTCAATTATTTTATTTTAAAATGTAATGTCTTCGGTCTCTCAGGACTATGTCGATTGTGTTGAAACGTGTGGTGGTTTTATGATGGGGATCATTTGACATTCGGCTCACCAAGCTCCCTAACATGCAGAGGTGTTTCAAATGATATATACACTGAACAAAAATATAAACACAGCATGCAACAATTTCAAAGATTTTACAGAGTTACAGTTAATATATGGAAATCAGTCAATTGAAATAAATTCATTAGGCCCTAATCTATGGATTTCACATGACTGGGAATACAGATATGCATCTGTTGGTCACACATACATAAAAAAAAAGGTAGGGGCGTGGATAAGAAAACCAGTCAGTATCTGGTGTGACCACCATTTGCTTCATGCAGCGCGACAAATGTCATTTGCATAGAGTTGATCAGGCTGTTGATTGTGGCCTGTGGAATGTTGTCCCACTCCTCTTCAATGGCTGTGCGAAGTTGCTGGATATTGGCGGGAACTGGAACACGCTGTCGTACACGTCGATGCAGAGCATCCCAAACATGCTCAATGGGTGACATGTCTGGTGAGTATGTAGGCCATGGAAGAACTGGGACATTTTCAGCTTCCAGGAATTGTGTACAGATCCTTGCGACATGGGGCCGTGCATTATCATGCTGAAACATGAGCTGATGGCGGCAGATGAATGGCACGACAATGGACCTCAGGATCTTTTCACGGTATCTCTGTGCGTTCAAATTGCCATCGGTAAAATGCAATTGTGTTCGTTGTCCGTAGCTTATGCCTGCCCATACCATAACCCCACCGCCACCATGGGGCACTCTGTTCACAACGTTGACATCAGCAAATCGCTCGCCCACACGACGCCATACATGCAGTCTGCCACCTGCCCGGTACAGTTGAAACCGGGATTCATCCATGAAGAACACTTCTCCAGTGTGCCAGTGGTCATCGAAGGTGAGCATTTGCCCAGTGAAGTCAATTACGACGTCAAACTGCAGTCAGGTCAAGACCCTGGTGAGGACGAGCACACAGATGAGCTTCCCTGAGACTGTTTCTGACAGTTTCTGCAGAAATTCTTCGATTGTGCAAACCCAATTTCATCAGCTGTCCGAGTGGCTGGTCTCAGACGATCCTGCAGGTGAAGAAGCTGGATGTGGAGGTCCTGGGATGGAGTGGTTACATGTGGTCTACGGTTGTTAGGCCGGTTGGACATTCCTGCAGTCAGCATGCCAATTGCATGCTCCCTCAAAACCTGAGACATCTGTCATTGTGTTGTGTGACAAAACTGCACATTTTAGAGTGGCCTTTTATTGTCCCCAGCACAAGGTGCACCTGTGTAATGATCATGCTGTTTAATCAGCTTCTTGATATGCCACACCTGTCAGGTGGATGGATTATCTTGGCAAAGGAGAAATGCTCACTAACAGGGATGTAAACAAATCTGTGCACAAAATTTGAGAGAAATAAGCTTTTTGTGCGTATGGAAAATTTCTGGGATCATTTATTTCAGCTCATGAAACATGGGACCAACACTTTACACGTTGCGTTTATATTTCTGTTCAGCGTACCTCATCATCCCCACCAAACTCATAGCTATGAATTAAAAACACAGGAAATTAAGCTGTGCTGTACATAAATAAAACTCATTCACCACCTGAAGGTGCCAAGGCATAGAATGCTAAAACAAGATTCTTCTCTTAATTGACTGATTTAGGGCACATAGTGTACACCCTTATCTGTGAAAGTAAAAGGCTTTGGCAGGATGAAGCTACCGGAACTAGCACCAGATAATTCATTCTGCCTTTCCTTTAGCCCCTCATTAAAGCGCACAATAAGCAGTGTGAGAATGTTAACGCAGGCTGGCCTATGTGCTTCAGGGTGACAGAACTTGAATCCCTACCAGCACCAAAAGGTCAGCTCATCAACTACAGAACAGAAGGGACCAGGAGTATTCCTTGAACAACATATACCATGAATTTGTAAAAACAGACAAGTAAATTGAGCCACATTATTAAGATAGTGTGATTGCGTAACACTTCCATGTTGCGCAGGGCCCCAGCACCTTTAGCTTGTTCTCTTTTTGTAGCACTAAACCTCTATACTTGTATTTGACTTGTTTTACTGTGCCCAAAACATATAATTGTTTTAATCTACCTGTCTTGATTCAGAAAATGGTTTCCGATTTCCTCCAGCAAAGAGTTAGTAGTGGACTTATTTGACACAGCAAGTACAACAGTATAGATGCATTACCATGACTGTCTTGCAGTAATCACTCAGGCAGTACTGATATGCAACGATGTTGTTTCACAATTCCACCAACTGCCAGCATTCTCATTTTTTTAGGCTTCCGACAGAAAAATATTTCATATGCCACGTATAACTTAAGACAACCCCGCCTTTATTCAGTTACACAATTAAAATCTTTTCAATGCTTGTTATAAAAAAAAAACATGGGACCAACACTTTACACGTTGCGTTTATATTTCTGTTCAGCGTACCTCATCATCCCCACCAAACTCATAGCTATGAATTAAAAACACAGGAAATTAAGCTGTGCTGTACATAAATAAAACTCATTCACCACCTGAAGGTGCCAAGGCATAGAATGCTAAAACAAGATTCGTCTCTTAATTGACTGATTTAGGGCACATAGTGTACACCCTTATCTGTGAAAGTAAAAGGCTTTGGCAGGATGAAGCTACCGGAACTAGCACCAGATAATTCATTCTGCCTTTCCTTTAGCCCCTCATTAAAGCGCACAATAAGCAGTGTGAGAATGTTAACGCAGGCTGGCCTATGTGCTTCAGGGTGACAGAACTTGAATCCCTACCAGCACCAAAAGGTCAGCTCATCAACTACAGAACAGAAGGGACCAGGAGTATTCCTTGAACAACATATACCATGAATTTGTAAAAACAGACAAGTAAATTGAGCCACATTATTAAGATAGTGTGATTGCGTAACACTTCCATGTTGCGCAGGGCCCCAGCACCTTTAGCTTGTTCTCTTTTTGTAGCACTAAACCTCTATACTTTTATTTGACTTGTTTTACTGTGCCCAAAACATATAATTGTTTTAATCTACCTGTCTTGATTCAGAAAATGGTTTCCGATTTCCTCCAGCAAAGAGTTAGTAGTGGACTTATTTGACACAGCAAGTACAACAGTATAGATGCATTACCATGACTGTCTTGCAGTAATCACTCAGGCAGTACTGATATGCAACGATGTTGTTTCACAATTCCACCAACTGCCAGCATTCTCATTTTTTTAGGCTTCCGACAGAAAAATATTTCATATGCCACGTATAACTTAAGACAACCCCGCCTTTATTCAGTTACACAATTAAAATCTTTTCAATGCTTGTTATAAAAAAAAAACATGGGACCAACACTTTACACGTTGCGTTTATATTTCTGTTCAGCGTACCTCATCATCCCCACCAAACTCATAGCTATGAATTAAAAACACAGGAAATTAAGCTGTGCTGTACATAAATAAAACTCATTCACCACCTGAAGGTGCCAAGGCATAGAATGCTAAAACAAGATTCTTCTCTTAATTGACTGATTTAGGGCACATAGTGTACACCCTTATCTGTGAAAGTAAAAGGCTTTGGCAGGATGAAGCTACCGGAACTAGCACCAGATAATTCATTCTGCCTTTCCTTTAGCCCCTCATTAAAGCGCACAATAAGCAGTGTGAGAATGTTAACGCAGGCTGGCCTATGTGCTTCAGGGTGACAGAACTTGAATCCCTACCAGCACCAAAAGGTCAGCTCATCAACTACAGAACAGAAGGGACCAGGAGTATTCCTTGAACAACATATACCATGAATTTGTAAAAACAGACAAGTAAATTGAGCCACATTATTAAGATAGTGTGATTGCGTAACACTTCCATGTTGCGCAGGGCCCCAGCACCTTTAGCTTGTTCTCTTTTTGTAGCACTAAACCTCTATACTTGTATTTGACTTGTTTTACTGTGCCCAAAACATATAATTGTTTTAATCTACCTGTCTTGATTCAGAAAATGGTTTCCGATTTCCTCCAGCAAAGAGTTAGTAGTGGACTTATTTGACACAGCAAGTACAACAGTATAGATGCATTACCATGACTGTCTTGCAGTAATCACTCAGGCAGTACTGATATGCAACGATGTTGTTTCACAATTCCACCAACTGCCAGCATTCTCATTTTTTTAGGCTTCCGACAGAAAAATATTTCATATGCCACGTATAACTTAAGACAACCCCGCCTTTATTCAGTTACACAATTAAAATCTTTTCAATGCTTGTTATAAAAAAAAAAAAACTTATTTTCTAGTTCTTATGTTCCCAATTTGACTATTTCTACTATTCAATGATCTGAAATATATAAGTTATACACAAATCAGATATGGAGGAACACCTTCCACATTTGATTACATTTTTAAATCCACTTCAAGAATTCTTGTACATACATTTACAATTATTTTCTAGCGAAAGCACGAATTATACGGAAAAAAGGTACCGAAGACATAGCTGTTGCTGTTTACGTGTACAAGCAAATTCATCCTAGTTCACCTGTTCAGCCCCGCTGGCCTCAAAAAAGCAAAAAATTTAGACTAAGTGCTGCAACCAGTAGGAATGATTGTTCCTCTAGTAAGCTTGTGGTGCATAGCCACTTCCAATGTATTGCTTGTATTTCGTCAGGTCTAATTCAGCAGGTTGTTACGATTTCCAAATTCACTTCTGAGCCCCATAGTAACATACACTCAACAAGCAAGTTCATTTAGATCTCAGCCAGTGGAGTTAAAAGAACCATGGAAGCGTTTGCTTTCAAATTAAGGTTTTGACAAATCCTACATGTGTGCACCTCAAGCCAAACAAAAACCTAACAATTACACAACTTTTAAAATGATACCAAAATTAAATCTTTTATAAGACACAGAACAGTTCCAGAATAGTATAGGATAAAAAAAAAGTTGAAATGTAAAACAAGTGTACAATTTATTGAACAAACATTTAAGTTTTACAAAAAAAAAGGGTAGGTGCGCTCAACGTTCAAATCAGGTCATCAAGCCAGAGCCATTCTGGCATTACCTTTGTTTGAACAGAGCTGTAGCCTCTAGTTAAGCCACAAAATGGGCAAATCTTGTTGTCGATATAGAAAACTGTCAGGCATTCAGATATTTACACAATATGTAGAACACACGGCTACTTTAAAGACGGAATCTGTCTGAGAAGTTAGGAGACTGGGGAACTGTTAGTATCTGGTCACTGTGTTTCACCTCCATTTTCTTGAATCGTCTGATTGGTTGCGCTTTGTGCACCTGCAAAAAGAGAAAAGCCCTATTAATTGAGCAGAGAAATAGGTCAACTGCAATTTAATTCTCTCAGATCTTATTTCTTATGATTATTTTCAATACAGAACACAGCTCTCCCACATGAGGGAGAAAAAATGTTTGGGTCCCAAATAGTATACTACAAAGACACCATTGATTTAACTGAAGGAATGGCTTTGGCAGTCTAGAAGACAGTTGGTCACTTACCTGATCTTGTCGGAGTTTAATGATTTCCTCCTTTTCCCTCTGCTCCAGCTCCTGTCGCTCCTCCTCTTCCCTCTTGGCCCGCAGGGCTTCCCTCTCTGAATTTACCTTCTCAAATTCCATGCGCTCTCTGGCACGCCTCTCCGTTGACAGTTCAAAATGTTCTGCAGCTGCGGAATTGGAAATCGTTTCTAAGTTTGGAAACAAAAATGGGGAGGGGGAGGACAAAAGCCAAAGCCTAAATCAAAACACAGCTACTAGAAAAATGAAGTCCACCAACCTATGATTAAGACCCTAACCCCCACCCCCAAGTATAAATCCCAATTACAGAAGACAAAGATGTAGCCATTTAAAATGTTATGAAACCGATTTGCTTTAATAGAATTAGTTTACCCAGTAACTATACCTAAAATGGACCGGTTTTCCTTCTTCGGAACAAACGGCTCCTGATGGATGACTGTGTTTGGACGAGCCTTGAAATTCGAAGCTGCCGCTTGTTGTTTCAGCTCCTCCTTCATCTAAGAAGTAAATAGCTTTTAAGGAGTTTGTTCAGACTAGGAATTATAACAAACACTTCAGAATTCAAACATACCATCTGTTCCCAGCGTTCACTCTTAGCTGCGCCCCTCTCATCAATCAGGAGTTTGAAAGGCTCCGGGTTGGTTGATTCCTTTACTTTCTTTTCAGGCAACTGGACATGTTCAAAGTCAGGAAGTGGAATGGCTTTGAACTTAGTAACCTTAAAACACAAACAAAAGCATTTAAGCAAACCCTTTGCATATGTACAAATATTGAACTGCGGCAGATTCAACACTGAAGTGAAGCAGCAAATTATTGCTTTTTGTATTTAAAATTACCTCCCCTTTGCGCAGTTCCTCAATTCTCTTTTCTTTCAGAGAATGTTTGTCTTTATCCCTCAACTCAAAGGAGAAGGGACACGCTTCCACGTGTTTATTTTCCTGTTGCTTTGGTTTGAAGGGAATCCCAAAGTGTGGCATTGGGTTTGCTTTGATCACTGGAGCTATTTTTTCCTAGAAGAAAAAAGGTCATAGATCTTTAACAGCAATAAATCACACAGCTTCACACCAGTCCAGTTGTATGAACTGGATTTGTCATACCAATACATGACCCTTACCTCCTCCACTTTGT
This sequence comes from Polyodon spathula, assembly GCF_017654505.1. Lineage (NCBI taxonomy): Eukaryota > Metazoa > Chordata > Actinopteri > Acipenseriformes > Polyodontidae > Polyodon > Polyodon spathula. The sequence goes on along the minus strand of NC_054541.1, from coordinate 11,697,740 downwards.
GTTCGATACGTATTCTGTTCTTCAAAGCAAAGGCTGGAGACTGTGGCACTGTTGGAGGCAACTGCTTCTTCTCAGGAACACCCTGGAAAAAAAAAAAAAAAAAAAAAATCAAAAAAAAAAAAAAAAAAAAAAAACACTTTGCTTTAAGCACGTGTAAAAAAATATATATATTTTCTCTGGTTAAAAATGTACATTTCACCCAATTTGTTCTGCATATAGAAGCCATGGTCAGGCCAGGTCATAAAATACATACCACAATTTCTTCAAGAATCTTTACAGGAAGAGGTCTGGAATGGAAAGTGTAATTCTCCTCTTCCGGTATCTTGGTGGCCTCCCTCTCTCGAAGCCTTTTCTCAATCTCCAAGTCAAAGCCAATTGGCTGTGTGGATTCCTTCACAGGGGGCTTCTTTGGTAGGAGACCACCTTCAAGGACTTTACGATTCAGCTCAAGTGCTTTAAACTTGAATCTGAATGGAAACAAAAACGATGTGAAGAACTTATTGTATTAACATAATAGGGGTTGGATCAACTGTTAATCTTATCTTAAATAACACATACGTAACCTTCTAGGAAAGCATGTCATCATAGATGCACCATGGGACATAATTTAACAAAGCCTGGGACCCAAACCTTACATACTTTTTCATTTTCTCCATTTCCTCGGCTTCTATCTCTGCAGTGCTTTTGCACGTAACAGCCCGGTGGCGCCCTCTGGCCAAAAGTAGTGGTGTTTTTGGATCTGTTATTTTCAATTTAATATTCTTCATTGGAGATGGACCTGGCACAGAAAATAAAATTAAATATTAATTTCATGTCACAGTCCATTTATGTTCTATACAAAGTCAGTAACTACTTAACTTGTCAATTTACCAGATGGATCAACCTGATAAATCACACAAGGTTAGTTTTTGTACTCAAACATTTTACATGTATGCCCAATTCACATGAATTTTATAAAAACCTTACATACAATCCCTGCTAGTCAGTCGACTGTCGTTTTATACCATTAATAGTCTTATTCGTCAAAGAAATTGTGGCTGTACCTTTGAGCTTGCTTCTAAATGGTCCATTGAGTTAGTGTGTTAGAAGTTTACCCATAATAAAACTTAATGTAACCTCAACCAAGTCCTTTCTTGCTAGTTTTAAAATATTTTTATTTTAAATATTGGGGCAAGTTTTGCACTTGCCTGGGATCAGGTATATTTTATATCTTCCAAGGGCTGAGTGCAAGAAGCAAAAATATTTTAATTACCTTACGATTTCAGGTATGTGCCTTTAAAAAACTATTGTCTTTTATAAGCAAATAAGCTTACATGACTTGAAAAACATCTTAAAACGATGCAAGCAAATTCCTACTTTGGTTGAATGAGAAGTGCACAAGCTACAATGAAATTTCAATAAACAAGTTTAATGAAAAAATTCTAGCCTTAGAGTAAAAAGGGGCTTCTGTCATTTTGAAATTCCACTGCTTCAGTTTACTACTAGTGCTCAATAACAGTAACAATATTTTATTTAGCGTTGGTGTTGAACCGAAACCTGTTCACAGCCCCGCAACTAACTTCCTTATAAAAACAAAATTATCATTTGGTTCTGACATTAAATGGATTTGCTATTACTGTACAACACATGCTGGGTATTATACTGAAAACATCTGGTCAGCACAACTTGTGCTTTGCTATTTTCACTCGTTTAAACTAGACTACTGCAAGAATTAAAAGCAATTAGGATGAGCAATTAACAATGTATCATCTGTTTGAAATTAAGTGAATCACTCAGTCAAGATAAGACAATGTTGCTTGTTTTCGTTTCATAAATCAACATCTTTTTCGAGTTTAATTAGGAAACAATTGGCTCATTAGGTTAACACTAGAACCACCACGAGGGTCAGTCTGACCCATTTTGCATTTAAAATGGTAATTACTCTTCTGTTGTAAATCATGTGTATGTCCCTTTGACTTCTAAATAGGAATTAAATATCCTGACTGAGTTTGATAACCAGAATCACAGTGATAGTTACAAACAGTTCTACCTAGAACCATCACGTGGGTCAGTGTGACCCATGCATTATAAATGCGTTTTATATTTAAAGACACTTTGTAAATTCAGCAAACAAGACCACTCCATGCACGTTTTTTTTATTTTTTTATTTCAAGCCTGTTTGTTGTAGACTTACTACAATGCAGACTGCTAGGATTGTGGATTTGTCATGATGCCAACTCAGTGAAAGCCTATTTACTTATTTTTCAGTGTACCTGGGAGACAATCCTTCGTTTTGTAACTGCAATATCAGAAGGAAATATTTTATGCTGAAAAGTAGTCACTTTGACTGGAATACAGCAAGCTGCACTGACATGCATACAGCAAACTGAAATGACAGGTAGGATAACAACTTGTGCCAAATATGAAACATTTTATATATTTAATATTACTTTCAAAAAAGTTTACAGGTTTGTATGCAAGTTTACACAAGTGTTCAATGGAACTAGGTCTGTGTTTACAACACAGCTCCTGGATGCAGGCAGATGTAGCTGTCATAACAGAAGTAGTGTTATTTTATTATAATGTAGTATTAGAAACAATGATTTTGGTTTTATAGTTGTGTGCATATACCCATTTACACAGGTACATGGGTATATGTACATACTAGTTTCTTTTGAAATTGGTAGATTTGCTCTGTTTGTAGTCATCCTGTATATGTGCTCATTTTAAGCCTTTTATGGTTAATTTTCCATTTACATAGTGTTTGTGAAGCAAATGTTAGATATTATATTCATGAATAAACCTTTTCAGTTGTAGCCGATAGTATGTCTTTCATTCATAACGAAAAAGTTTAAAAATGCAGGGGTCATGCGTGGCAGTTCTAGGTTGCTCGAAAATCCAGCAGTTCTAGTGTTAAGGTTATGTCATGTGATCAAAAATAAAACCTGAAAACTTCAAGCCCTATGGGTTAGGTGCCTATTGTCTCAATCAAGTTACAGTTCAACAAGAGGGGAAAAAAAAAAAAAAGTATGTGAACACATTTGTTTTCCCCACAATAAATGGACTGCGAGAGGCCATTTTGACAGAATTGTGCCTGCAGAGGAAAAAAACACCTTCTCTTGTGCATGATTTAAAAAGCCTGGAACAAAAAGGGTTGATACCTTGTTCTTCTCTCCGTCTGCTCCTCAGATGGTAGCGCGCAGGTGTGCGTTTCTGGAATGATTCTATCTGTTGAGCCATGGACACATACTCCGTTGTACTAGTTTCTTCAAACTTCCTTTTGTTACCACATGACAAATTGAATGGTTTTGGGATAGTGTTGCCCTTTAAACGTATCTGTAAAGATGATTGTGCTGTCAATTACATCACTGATACAGCCAATGTGTGCATTAAAAGTTCCATAACTAAACAAGTTATGCAGTAAAATTATAATATGGAAAAGTTTGATTCTTACTGGTGAAGGCGGGTGTTTGCGCAGCCCTGCTGTAAAATCAAACTCTTTGTAAGAGGTTTCTGAATGATGCTCCCCATGGGGTTTTATTCTGTCATCTGTGCGGAAATGGAAGTCTACTGGCACAGTCCCAGGAATAACCTTTTTAGGTGGTTGGCCTACAAAAAGAAAATGTAAATGTAACACAGGACATGAATCTTTATTCTGGACATTTAAGAAAGTTTTTGGAATCAGATAAAATGTTGAGTTTAGCAGAGTTTGTTTACAGGGTTTTTTTTTTTTTTTTTTAAAACATGCAATGTTTGCATCATAGAAAAAGTTTGAGGTGACCAGTTTGAATGTTATTTTTGCTACCAAGTGCCCGTTCTATTTCCTTAAAAAAATTCATAATGGTGTCACCAACAGAATCCTTCCTACAGTTTCAGGAACAGACGAGCAGGTTATATTTATCCTTCCGATGTACTGCAAAAGCATACTTTTTACATTAGATGCATTACAAAATTCCTGTCTTGTTCATGAAAATGTATCCACAGTCCAGAACTCCCAGACTGAGTGGAATGTGAAGATTGCTTACTTGTGCCAGCAATAACTGATTTGAGGCCTTCACTGTTTCTCTTGCGCTGCTCCATTACTTCCTTTTGGAGAAGCTGCATCTTCTCAAGCTCTTGCTGCTCAGAGCTCTTATGCTTGGAAGCCAAGTTCTTCCTCCTGGGAAGGAAGACACACTTAGTTCTTAGGATTAATTGAAGTCTCTAATTATTTACAGCCAGTTCAAAGGTCTCTGGAGCAACCATCCTTTTAGGGGATGGAAGGAGATTAGCCTTAAGTGTCTTTGTAAAAGTGCTAAATCATGTGGAAGTTTGGACTACCGAGTGACAAATACACTTCACTTAAGACTGATTCAAAAAGCAGTTTCAAATGAAAGTAGTATTTTCAAAACCTTAATTTGAAGGTCCTGCTACCTGGCTATTCTAGAGAGTCTCTGAAAATCAATCCCCTGTAACTCAAGATGTGTAGGTCCCCAGGACCTGCAAAAATGATGACTTGCTTTTTATGCAATTTATAAACATATAACAGAAAGCACTTCTGCTTATGCACACATACTTCAGTACATTTGGAGTGCTGGGTCTGGTTATTCTGCTTTTTGATTTGGGAGACTGCAATATGCTACTCTGCACAGTGTCATCAGCAGTGGAAGTCTCATTCAGTTTGCCTCTACTGGTAGCCCTGTTGAGACAAACACAAAAATGAACAAGTGTTTGTAACAAAAGCAATCCAACTTGTATTCACTTACTGTTTTAAATTGAATTTGTAATTCCACACTAACAGAAAGCCTACAAAACAAAGCATAATAAAATTATAATTGAGATAATCTCAACATGCACACCATATTTACACATACAATATAACAAACCAGTTTGAATTGCATTTGTACACACAAAGGCTGAACAGTTCTTGGTTCAAACAAATCTGTCAATTGTTTACTTTGAAGTTTGCTTTTAATATTTGAAGACACAGCAAAACAAAGGGACCGCACTTCATGGACAGGAAGGCTGTGTTAAGGAACGGAAGCAGATTTCTAGAAGACTTTAGAAATCGTGGGTTAATTGTTTTTTTCTCCAACATGGTATTACCCTCCCCAAAAAAACATTTACAATTTCTTGCAAGTCAGGCTTGACTGCCTTTTTCACAATCATGACTGTACCGTCTTTGCTTTTTAACTGGTGGTATGAATTCTTTCGCAGCAGTAGCAGCAGCACTCTGCCTTTCATCGCGAATTTTTGCCATCTGCTTGCGTTGATGGTCAAGTTTTTGTTGTCCCGACAATCTTTTTGAAACTCTGAAGGGAAAGAAGGAATGCGACAATATTCAGGGGGCTGCCTGTCAGACCTGGCTGCTTTACATATGAACTACAGCACAATCATTGCCATTTAGTTGTGCATTGGTTGTATTTACAGTATTTTAAAAGCAATGGCAGAAACCAGAGTCACAGTGAACAGAAGTAATACTTTCAACTTGTTCAAATTACTGCACTTTGTTCCACCACACATGATCACACATTAGCCTGCTGCCTCATACCTTCTTGGATTTGCAACTGGATCTTTTATCTTAGCAGGCTGGTTGACTGCAGATTTCCTGTTACCCCAAGAGGTCACTAAATTAGAAGCTGCAGCTGAAGAAACATGGCACATTTTGTCTTCAATGCTTTCATCCTCTGAGAAATAAATGCAACACAAGGTAAAAATGAACAAACAGATAAGTCATTTAAGCAAGTGCTCCTGTTTCATGCAATTAAAACTGAATATGCACCAACAACCACACTGAAATTTCAAAAAACGTAAAGTTCACTGTCATCGCAGAATGGGTTAGCTTATTGCCAATTCAAAGTGAATTTTATTGTGCAACTGAAGCATTAAATCTACCATATGCTTTTCAATTTTATTCAACATTTAACTTATGGAGGTGGAAGGCAAAAGCTCTAAGGGCAATCCCTGTAAAATGATCAAACATTTTCTATATGTTCTGTAATGTTATTTCTCCCTCCTTTTGCCAATACAGCAGGTGCATGCCTTATTTAGTTCATAAAATGTGATGCTACCACTCATATTTCTATTTAGAAATGACAGTCTTACTTGTGCCTTCCTCTTGGATTTCAGCTTTGGCCATTGGAGCGACAACAGCTTTTGGTAAATCAGACTTCGGTGAAGCTCCCAAAGCTTTTCTTGGAGTTACAAGTGATTCATCTGGCACCGTAACTAACATAAAAAAAAATAATTACTTCAGAAAGCACTAACACAACTAACATACCCGGGATATCCTCAAACATTATCAAATAACGCCAAAACTACATACAATAGAAAGAGATTGCCAATTCTATCAAACCTGGGGAAAATTATTTACTGGCTGCATAAAAATGTTCATAACACATGTTGATTTTCACCAGATCAACAGGGAAACGAAACATTTAGCAAATGCAAAGACTCGAATTGTCAAATGCTGCATTGTTGTATACTCTATTAATTATTGCATATCCGTTATCGTGGGAGGGGTCCAGAAAAAGCAGTCGTTATTTGTAAGTCCACCGATTCATAGCAGTTACATTTCCAGTATTTTGCATTTCTTACCAAACCAGTTGTCAACGTCGTGGTCTTCATGTTCCAAAGACGTGAAGTTAATGACCACGCTCGGCGCATCGTACTCGTACTTTGTTCCAGACGAGTTCTGTCGTGTATCAGCCATTGTATAAGACTCCAACGGTTTGTTTCCCTGTGTTTAAAGAAGAAAATAAGAGAACGCCCTTTGAGACAATTTCATAAACTCCTGCTCCCTTGAGAAAGACACGTACAACATATCGAAACATTGGGCAGCTCGCTCTGAGCTAATATACATACACTGAAAACCCTTCACGATTGAACGAAGTCAATATAAACATACGAAACTACGGATAGTTACATACACAACGATTCATAACTGTTATTTACACCATCTTCATAGAGTACTGAGTTATTTTTAAAAAAGTATTTAGCTAGTTCAGTTGGTTAATAAGAGCACTGCAGCTATCCGGGCCTTCTGTTTTGTTCTGTCATGAAATAAGATCAACCGCCTTTTTTAAACTCACAACATAACCAATATTTTTCACATATCAACATTCTTAAACCTGCAAAATGATGTTCAACTACCTCCTCT